>NC_080046.1:45630654-45656776 GCF_012489685.1 Lotus japonicus
ACTGGAATATGATGCTAGATGAAATGGTCAACCTCGACGAAGAAAGGCTCTTGGCATTAGACGTCTTAACAAGGCAAAAGGATCGCATAGCTAAAGCATACAACAAAAAGGTTAGAGATCGATCTTTTATTACAGGGATTATGTGTGGAAAGTCATTCTCCCAATGGATAAAAAGGATAGAGTTTACGGAAAATGGACCCCCAGTTGGGAAGGGCCATTTACAGTCGAGAAAACGTTACCCAATAATGCTTATGTGATCAAGGAATTGGGCAATCAGAGTCAATGTGTTACGATAAATGGCAAGTATTTAAAAGCATATAAGCCAATGTTGCACGAATGTAAAATCGAATGAAACATGAACGATAAAATTGCCAAATTATATTCATTAATCGAAAAACATTACAAGTATGGCAAAATACAAGTAAAACTAGAAACCTAAAAAGGAAAAATGGCTCTGTATCCGTCATATTTAGCTTGCATAGGTGCTAATCGACCCGCCAGCGCCACCATCTGGCCCTCGAGTCGAGCCTTCTTTTGACGAGCAACCAGGTCTTCAAGGGAGGCTGCAAGAATCGCCACAACTGACTGAACAAGACCTTCAGGATCTTGCTGATCCAAAGAGGCCTGGAGAAAATCGAATTTATCCCTCCACTCATCTATTTGGTGTTCTTGAAAGAACACCATTACTGAAAGTTCCCGGAACTCTTCAAACAGAGGCTTGGCCTCCAAGAGAAGCCCTTGGAACTCCTGAAGAAGAATTCTAACGCGCGCAACGATTGGCCTATGAAGTAGTTGATCAATGAGCCCTAAAAGCTCATCAAGGCCAGCAGAGGAGTCATACAGGTTCTGGAAAAGGTTCTCTTGGAAAGCCAAGTCCTTGATACGGCGAAGAATTAGTCTGCTATCCATGGTGAAGAATGAAAGGTTCTTGGATCGCAGAAAGAAGGGAAGAATGGAAAGAAAAGAGTTGCTGTTGAGAGACGAGTAGAAAACTGCTTCATTTATAGTAGGGAAGTAACAAACAGACGTATTAATGCAAGTATGCAGTTACCAAAGCGTCAGCCAAACACGGCAAGCCACGTCAACCACTACCACAAGTGAAGGAATTTCTTGAGTCGTTGAACAGAAACGTGATAAAAGCGTTATAAATTATCGTGGTTTTCCAAGAAACTTGGGAGTTGAAAGGTTAGATCAAGCACCAAGTCAAATGGTGAGGCTTAGCAATTCAATGCAAAGAGTAATGTAGCGAAAGCTAATTCAACGATAAAATGTAAATCGAGAAATAAAGCATGTCGAGCATTGCCAATACAAAGTCATTCATAAATTAAAATCGAATAGAGTTACAGGACGGGAATGATAAAGTTGGCAACAAAGGCCATAATAGATCCATGGCCATTACAGTAAGGCAACAAATATTGAAGCCTAAATTCTCGACTTGAAGGCTTCAAGCTGAACCCCAGCAGCAGCAATCCTACAATCCAAGCTTTGCTTCATACGCTGTTCCGCTGCTACTTCTTTAGAAAGTTGAGATGTCGAGAGCATCACACCCGTGCACTCAGCAGCCAGCGTATTCAGTCGCGAATTCACGGCTGGGCCTTCATCAATCAACATAGCCTTTTGCTTCTCGAGTCTGGCTACCTCCCTGTGAAGCTCATCTAGTCGAGCATCAACACTCGACAACTCAGCTGCAATAAGGGTCCTCCTAGCAGTCAGCTTAAGAACCTCTTCTTTTGCGGGCAATAGGCCATTGGTATTGGAAGCCACTTGTGCCTTTTTAGTCTCAATAGATTGCTCCACTGCAATGGCTTTGTCAAGTGTGGCCACAATATCGACCACGAGAGTTTGCAATTCGACGAGAGCATCTGCCTGAATTTGATCAAGTTGTTGGCTTAAGAGAAAGGCAAGCAGTTCTTTCACTTCTTGGCCTAATTGAGGATTGACTCGGACACTGCCAATGAAGCCAGCATCGAAAACCAGCCCTTTTAACTTAACAAGAGCCGCTTCAATCCGGTTATCATCGGGCACTCCACCAGACTGAGCAGTCTCAGCAATTTCAGCTTGGCGCGGCGGAGACTCGAGATCCAAAGTACCATCAAAGAAGCTCTGGAAGATGGAAAGAGGGTCCTCGACTAAAAGAGCACTGAGCCTTTCACTAGAAGTATGAGAAGAAGCAGCCGTCTTAGAAGAAGCTGAACCTCCCTTAGCATGAGGAGAGATCAGAGCGGCTCTGGCATCTTGTTGAATTCGCTGAGGAGAGAGTCGAGGCTGTTGAGGAGAAGTTTGAAGCTGTCGAGGAGGAGGTTCAGAATGAGCAGAGGCCAGAACATCAGCCTTGGGTGGGGGCATTACGCCAATCACTTGGTCAGGCTGAATGATTGGATCCTCACCACCCTGCACCTCATCATGCAGTATATTTTCTTCACGAGCAGGGGAAGGCAGGTTCTGCATATCCTGTGGAGGAAAATCAGAAAGGTTATCTCGACATTCTTTGGTATAATAGGGTTTACAACCAGGATGTTGCCAAGCAATTGGTTTCGAGTTAAAATAGAATGTCAGGTTGTCCCACACAGGGTCCGACTCAGTAGAGTCTAAACTCGAGCTAGAGGACTCTAAACCGCTCGGAGAACTAGATAGGGCAATTGGTGGAGGTTTAGAAGAAAAACACGTGGCCCGAGGTACAGCCATTTTAGACATGCCAACCCTCTGAAGAATAAAAGTAAAATGATTGAGAAGGGGGAAAAGAAAGCAAATTGAAGCAAGATGTGAACTAACGATTCACCTTAGGGCCAGATGCTTTGAGGGGACTGGAGCTGGTTGAACTTTTAGAATGGTGGGAAGAGGAGCTGCCAGATTTGCGACTAGACCTTTTCCCGGAGGTCTTCTTGGCCCGAGCCATCTCGACAGGAATTGGTGTAGTGCCTTGAAGCAGAGGATTAGAAGCCTGCTCATCAACACCTTGTTCACCACCTTGCTGGACTTCCTCACGTTGACTGGCTGATTTAGCAGGGGAGGGATTGCCCGCAGAAAGTTCACCAGCACCTTTAGCCCTCTTTTGGCTCGCAGAAGTAGTAGGGGTGGCCCCCCGTTTTCGACTCTGAAACAAAAGCAAATGATCACAAAGATATACACGTCGAGTAAAGGTCAAAGTTTCACAAGGTTCAATATTACCTTAGGAATCTTGAGCTTATCAGCCAAGGCAACGTCGTCATCATCATCATCCTCCACTCCAACAATCGCAGAAGCCACCCGAGGAGAAGCCTGAGGGGTCGGTCGAGGAATTGGTTCAGCTACAAAAGGAAAACAAAGGAAGATTAAGCCATAAATATCGCAAAGGTGCCAGGTCGAAATGATTACCTTGACCAATAAGCGATTTTATCGATATGTGGTTGAAGATTTCAACCGGCACATGGAGAGGATAATTCCACAGGTAACGTTTGGTCCAGGTCACCCGCTTCCGAGGGGGCAGTGCACCGTGGTAAAAGTTTTTGATACTTACATGATCAACCCACTTAGGAAGCACTACCGGAAAAGCCAAAGCATACTTACAAGTAGGCAATGGTGGGAACCTAAAGCCAGTTTTTCGAATAATAAAAGAAAGACCGTCCTCGTCAGAAGGAAGGTTCAATCGGGTTTTCTTGGCTTTAGCCTCCCACATTTGCCTGAGAACTTGAGCTGCTTTGGCAACCGTTTCCTGAAGTCGAGGACCCGGAAAGTACACTACACCGAAGAATTGTTGAAAAGCGTTGATCTCAGATGTATGCATACCTTTGGTTTTCTTTGGGGCCTGTCTCTGCAAAAGAAAAACGTTTGTTATGCGCTGGAAGCAATCCTCAATTGGCGTCGAAATATCACGCCAATAAGCATACCACCACGCCTTAAACGCCTGGGTGACGTAAAAGGATGGAGCAAAACTGAAAGGACTAAGACCAAGTAGCTCCTCATCGTTATAGTAACCAATGGTAGTGTCGAAAACACTACGTTTGGTGATGGTACCAGGATAGAGGATGAGGGATTTGTCGAACAAGGTATTGGGCAAATCTTGACTCAGCCCAAACTGTCGAGACACAAGCTGAGGATTGTAACCGCAAAGAGTGAAATCATTACTGGCGAAGTTGATGGTTAACACCCTGAGAGACAATATAGTCTGCCAAAGCTCGACTTGGTGTTGAGAAAGGTTTTCCGAACCGGGAAGATTAGGATATGAATTCCTTAGCCACCGAGGGCCGTAAGAGGGTTTGTGATACGGTGCAAAGCTCGAGCGGAAACGTTTCAGCTCGAAAAACATGGTGAAATACTTCTTAAAGTCAAACTCGAACGTGGAGGCATCATAAGGAGGGGTGAGAGCTTCAAGCCTGAAAGCGTCGATCCTTGTGTTAGACACCACAGGAGGAGAGTTCTTGGCTGGAAGAGATGGTTCGAAAACCGCATTCATCCAAAGCTGAAGAAGCCAGAAAGGACCAGCTGCATTCAAAGACGCCACTTTAGGATCTCGAATATCGGCGATTGCTTCATTAATCATTTGGTAGAGATTACCGAGCACGAGCCTAGCCATGGCGATAATTCGACCCTCGTGCAGCAGATTGGCTAAAGGAAGAAGTTTAGCCGGAATTCTCAAAGATTTGGTGCATAACACATAGGCAGAAAGCCAATACAGTAGAAACGCGACATGCTCAGCATCGGAGACTTCACCATTCTCGACATAATGATCTTTAATAAACTTACTGAAAGCAATGTTGTCTGTCGGAATGGCGATAGGATCAGTGGGAGCAGCAGTAGAATGATAATCGTCACCCACCACCCAAAGGCCAGTGATGGCAGCAACATCGAGAAGAGTAGGAGAAAGCATTCCAAAGGGGAGATGAAAGCTATTGGTGGACCGCTCCCAAAAGAAAAGAGAACTCAGAAGCATGGCAGGGTTGTAAGTAATCGGCGACCTCGACAACTGAATGAGGTCGAAAATGCCAGTCACTTTCCAATGCCCAGACTTACTGGCCTCCACCCTGTTGAGCCATCTCAGATAGGCTCCTTCACCAGCAGACGGGTTAGGAGGCGCAGACCTGAAAGTCCTTTTGGGATCTTTCAGAAAAGGGAAGCGGTAAGAAGGTTGGAATGCAAGAATGAGCTCATCCCCGCGAATGCTGGGGTGAAAATGCTCGTAGTCCTCAGGGAGACTGTTAGGCCTGCCCTTCTTCGCCTTCTTCAAAGGGCCCAAAATGGCACATAAATTGCCATTCACAGAAATAGGAATAAATACCTGGGATTTCCAGATAGCCCGTTTCTCCACGTCATACGGCGGATCTGGAATGGGAGTGCGCTTGGCTTCATTCGCCTCACAAGCGGCAGCCAAAGGGATGACATTGTCAGAGCCAGAACCAGAAGCCATGGAAATGTTCAGAGAATACACCGGGAGAACAGAAACCAAACGATGGAAGGCGGTCACAAGCAAAATCAGGCAAAAGTTTAAGTGTTCGAAAGCTTGAGGATTTGAAAGCGCGAGTGACTGAAAGAACGGTAAAGCTTGAAGAAGGCCAACAATGGCGTATTTATAGGCAAGTGAATAGTCGGACGTGAGGCTGCATTACAGGGTGATGCATAAAATTTTTGAAATCCAACGGTTATTTTATTATATAACCGCAAACCCTAATGAAAAGGCTAGGAAAAGGCCATGATTACTCTAAAAGTAGAGACGGCACACGGCAGACGAGGTCAGACGCTAAAGCCTCTGATTGGAGCGAAAGTCAAACGATTGGATATCTGATGGGACTTGAAATCAGAAAAGGAAAAGTCGCGAACAGCCGTCAAGGTCCGTCGAAATGCACGAGCAAAAAATGCTTGATCTCTCCAAGGACTGGTAGTCGAGAATCAACATTTTTGGGGGGCATCTGTTGGCCCAATATTTTGGCCCAAGAAAGAAAAACGCATTCAGCCCAAAATACTCAGAGTAGTCGAATTCTGACTAGAAGGAAGGAAAAGGAAAATGCACTAAGTTAATGGGGCAGCCAAATTCGACAACAACAATTACTACTAAACACAGGCACATGTGACACGTGCCACATTGACCAAGTCAAATTCTCCCCACGATGGTCGAAAACGTGGCCAAGAAACGGTTGAGGCAGTTGAGAAACACGACCCTCACCACTACGCATGAAACTTCCGGAACAAGCATCAGATCGTGGGGAATCAGACCCACTAACCCGACCAACAAGGAAGAAAACCGCCAGAGACACGCGAGACATAGAGCTCTATAAATAGGAAAATCTGATTCAGAAAAGTGGTTCCCAACTCAAACTCTGAAAAAATTCACCAGAAAGCTTTAATGTCCGCATCAATGAGACTTCGAGAGCAGAACGTGATGATGGAGGAGTATGTTGCAGAACCAACGCTTTAATTTCCTTGCATTTCAGTTCGTTAATTCCCAGTTTTTATGTGTAGCTCGTTTTGTCGAAATTTGCTTTCATGTTATTTTGGTTTGCTCGACTATTGTGTAATCGACTCATATTCAATAAAATCCAGTTTCGTTCAAAGTTGTTTATTGTTGTCGAAAATACGTCCGTTCACACACAACACTTTGGCAAAGCGTTTTCTCAAAAGGACCCTGAAATTTAAACTTCCTTTAGTCGAACTAAGAGGATATTTGTTTACCAAAAATCAGTGTAAACAATATAACTATAACATATAGTACTATGTATCAATGGACATTTGTAACAGGTTCACTTCCACCGTCTCTTTTCAACATGTCCTCGTTGAGACTAATAAATCTTCGGAACAACTTCTTCAATGGCCAACTTCCAGAAGAAATGTGTCAACATGCTCACTCACTCCAACACATTTCTATCTTAAATAACAAAGTTGGGGGAATCATTCCAAGGTCTATTAACAACTGCACCTCCCTCAAACGCTTATTTTTGGGAGCAAACATTTTCACAGGTAATCCTATCATCTATCTTAATAATTAAATTTAGACTTTAATATGTTTTTCACCACTAAAAACTTAGCATTATTGTTATGCATTGACCGTCATTTAATCACATCCTCCATTTTTAATTTTAAATATTTTTTAATTTTAAAATTAATTATGATGCAGTAAAATCGAGGAATGTTATTGAATGATTGTAAAACTTACTTACATTGTCGGTACATAGAAATTAATCTCTTATATTTTACTCTTTTTTAGTTCCTACTAAATACTTTAGTCATATGGTTTTACTCTCTCATGACTATATTTTCTAAGGAATAAAACTTTCATAGGAACTAAACCAAAATGTCTGAATTTTACGTGGATGAAAAACATGTTTAAGCCATTAAATTTATGAATATGACACAGTGAAAGTACAAAGTCCACTGACAAATTTCGATCATTTTAAAAATATTGCAGGTACCATACCTTATGAGATTGGTGACTACTTAAAAAACCTTGAGAAACTGCATTTGCAAGGCAACAGATTGAGAGGGTCTATTCCAGCATGCATCTTCAACATCTCAGGGCTGATTAGTTTGTCACTATCAAATAACCGACTCTCAGGGACTATTCCAATTCATGCATACCATAGTCTATCCAACCTCCAATACCTGTACCTTGCAGGAAACAATCTTAATGGTGATATTCCAAGTGGCCTTTTCAATGCTACAGAGCTTCTTGAACTAGTAATGGCCAACAACACATTGACAGGAATCATACCTGAATCAGTTGGGAATTTAAGAAATCTCCAACTATTTTATCTGGTAGGAAACAAGTTGACTAGTGATCCAGCCTCTTCTGAGATGGGTTTTCTCACTTCATTGACAAAGTGTAGACAATTGAAAAAGATTCTGCTATCCATAAATCCCCTAAATGGAACACTTCCAAATTCTATTGGAAACCTGTCAAAGTCTCTTGAAACTTTTGATGTCTGGAGCTGTAATCTCAAGGGTAAAATCCCTTCACAGATTGGCAATTTAAAGAGCTTGTTTGACATAAATCTTAAAGAAAACAAACTTACTGGACCGGTCCCTAGTACAATTGGCACTTTGCAGCTTCTCCAACGTTTGGATCTTTCTGACAACAAATTAAATGGTTCAATTCCAGATCAGATTTGCCATTTGGTCAAATTGAATGAGTTGCGCCTTAGCAAAAATCAGATTTCTGGGCCAGTGCCAGAATGCATGAGGTTCCTTAGTTCTCTAAGAAACCTTTACTTGGATTCCAATAACTTGAAATCTACAATACCCTCTTCCCTTTGGAGCCTTACAGATATATTGGAGGTAAACTTATCCTCTAATGGTTTTGTAGGTTCATTGCCAGCTGAGATAGGTGCAATGTATGCTCTGATAAAATTGGACATATCAAACAATCACTTTTCAGGGAAACTTCCAATTTCTATTGGTGGCTTGCAACAGATACTGAACCTGTCATTAGCTAATAACATGTTACAAGGGCCGATTCCTGATTCAGTTGGAAAAATGTTAAGCTTGGAATTTTTGGACCTTTCTCACAACCTTTTATCAGGCATCATCCCCAAGTCAATTGAAAAACTTCTTTATCTCAAATCTATTAACTTGTCTTATAATAAACTAGAAGGAGAAATTCCCTCTGGTGGCAGTTTTGCAAATTTCACAGCTCAATCCTTCTTCATGAATGAAGCACTTTGTGGGAGACTTGAGCTAGAAGTCCAACCATGTCCTAGTAATGGTGCAAAACATAACAGGACAGGAAAAAGGCTTTTACTAAAATTGATGATACCTTTTATTGTGTCTGGCATGTTTCTTGGTTCTGCAATTCTTCTAATGTACAGGAAAAACTGCATTAAAGGTTCAATTAACATGGACTTCCCGACATTGCTAATTACAAGTAGAATTTCCTACCATGAACTTGTGGAGGCAACACATAAATTTGATGAGAGCAATCTTCTTGGAAGTGGAAGCTTTGGTTCTGTGTACAAAGGTAAGCTTTCAAATGGACTAATGGTTGCAATTAAAGTATTCCATTTGGATAATGAACAAGAAGCATCAAGGAGTTTTGAAAATGAATGTGAAGCATTGCGCAATCTTCGTCACCGTAATCTAGTTAAAGTCATCACTAGTTGCTCCAATTCCTTTGATTTCAAGGCCCTAGTAATGGAACATGTTCCAAATGGGAACTTGGAGAAGTGGTTGTATTCTCATAACTATTTCCTAAGTTTCATGGAAAGACTAAACATAATGATAGATATTGCATCTGCCTTGGAGTATCTCCATCACGGTAACCCCAACTCTGTTGTGCACTGTGACCTGAAGCCAAGCAATGTTTTGTTGGATGAAGATATGGTAGCTCATGTGTGTGATTTTGGCTTATCTAAACTCATGGAAGAAAGCCAACTTCAAGTGCATACAAAAACACTAGCAACTCCTGGTTATATTGCACCAGGTAAGTGAGTAAAAAAAATTTGTCCTTTGTTTCTCAAATAAAATATCAAACACCTTATAATAAATCTTGGAAGAATTACCTTAAAGAAGTTTTTTTCCTCTATTTCATCAATAAAATATGTGTGCAGTGAGCAATAGAAGTATAATTTTCATTTTATATTTGTTACATTTGACTCCACTTTTATGCTAGCAACACACTTTTGTATGGACATTCTTCAACACGCTCCTCTTGATTGGTTTATTGTTTAAAAAGTCAACAAAATTCTCCATCTTCTTAAATAGTGTGTTCATTTTTCAAAAAAGTAACCAATAGTGAAGATTGTGTTGGAGTGTGTCCATTTTAGAAGTGTGTTGCTAACATTTCTCTCACTACAATACCCTTATGGCACAATTTCTGTAAATGCAACACCTTTGCACAGTTGCTACTAATAACTTTGAATTAAGGGATATTCACATCTTATTATCGTTGATTTTTTATTATTAAGTTTGTTATTTGGATTAGCATAATCCCATAGAAGAAGGAATTGAGAGTCTAAATGATGTACTAGAGAAAGTGGGGTAAGAGAGAAGATGGTGATATTTGCACATTGTAACAAATACACCAGATTTTGCTCTTCAAATGTTTTGCAGAAAACTAAAGTGTAGGAATAACCATTAAAGGTTTTGCTTTGTGTTGCAGAATATGGATTTGAAGGTGTTGTGTCCATTAAAGGAGATGTTTACAGCTTCGGTATCATGCTTTTGGAAGTATTTACAAGAAAGAAACCAATTGATGAAATGTTTATAGAGGGAACAAGTTTAAGGTCATGGATCCAAGAGTCACTGCCAGATGAGATTATTCAAGTTATAGACCCGAATCTACTGGAGGGAGAGGAACAACTTATTTCTGCCAAGAAAGAAGCTTCATCAAACATCATGTTGTTGGCTTTGAATTGCTCCGCAGACTCCATTGATGAAAGAATGAGTATGGATGAAGTCTTACCTTGCTTGATCAAAATCAAAACCATATTTTTGCATGAAACTACACCGCGATCCCAGCGCCATCGCGCCTGATAGATAACCCAGGTCTTTATAGAAGAAAACACAGTTCCTCCCTCTTAGACATTAAAACTAGTTATTTATTATATGCAAACTGAAGGAAATCTTCAAGTTAAGTCAGACCAGTCATTTTGCGTTGTCATAAAAGACTTAGCTGTAATAATCTATTTGCTGAAAACATTACAACAGAATATGACCTTTGTAGCATCTATTTTCTAACAATTTTATGTGAATTTACTAAATAACAAGTGTTGAAGTTACTAAATAACAAGCGCAGAGATCTTTTACAGAGGTTACAAATAGAAATAACATAAATGAGTTGAGACTGTGCAAGATATGATAGTGACTCTATTGTGAATGTAGCAAGCAGTATTCATTGCTTCAGCCCAGAAGTAATATGGCAATTTCTTAGCATGCAACATTACTCTAGCAGATTCTTAAATAGTTCTATTCTTTCTTTCAACAATACCATTCTCCTGAGGTGTTATAGAAGTAGATAATTCATGTGAAATACGTTCAGATGAGCAAAATTCAATGAACTTTCCATTCTCAAACTCCTTCCCATGGTCACTTCTGATCCTGATTATGTCACACTCCTTTTGTCTCTGTATCCTCAGGCACAGATCCTTGAACACATCAAAGGTGTCTGACTTTTCTCTAATAAAATTGATCCAAGTGAATATGGAAAAATCATCAACACAGACAAATGCATACCTCTTTTCACCAAGACTTTATACTTGCATTGGACCCATGAGATCCATATGGATCAATTCAAGAACTTTTGTTGTGGTAAGATGTTGCAGCTTTTTGTGTGACATCTTTGTTTGTTTTCCTATCTGACATTCTCCACAGATTCTGCCTTCATCAATTCTTAGCTTTGGCATGCCTCTGATTTCTTCTTCTGAAATGATTATTTTCATGCTTTTCAGATTAAGATGACCAAGTTTTTGATGCCAGAGCTTGACTTCATCTTCCTTTGATATCAGACATCTGGACATTTGGCATTCGTCCTGTGATATCCACATGTAACAATTGTCTTTGGATCTAGCTCCTCTCCTGAGAGCCTCCTGATTTTCATTGACAACCAAACATTCTTCCTTGCTGAATATTACCTCTAACCCTTGATCACACAACTGACTGATGCTGATCAGATTTGCAGTCAGGCCTTCCACTAACAAGACATCATCAAGACAAGATGATCCTGTCCTTGCCAGTTTACCTATTCCCTTGATTTTTCCTCTTGCTCCATCACCAAATGTCACATAACTAGTTGAGTAGGCTTTCTGATCAACTAGATAGTTCCTTGCACCTGTCATGTGTCTGGAACAACCACTGTCAAAATACCAATCCTCTTTAGATGAAACTCTGAGAGATGTATTAGCAATCATACCAGATGATAATTCCTTTGGTCTCCATTCCTTGGTACGTTGAGCACTCCCTTTACTCTCCTGAGATTATATACGAGGATATCCATAAAGTCTGTAGCAATATGGTCGTAAGTGTCCATACCTTCCACTAAATTGACATCTCCAAGTAACATTCTTGATACTTCTGACAGGTGTGTGACCATGTTGGGCAATATGTTGGGACTTTCTGCTTGACATCTGATAGTCAACTTGCTTTATGAATTCAGTTTTACCTTCTGAGACAACAAAGTTGTTCTTGGGCACTTGACCTTCCTGATTGGTAGAACTGTAGTCAAACCTGATCCCTTTCATACTCCTTCCTTTCTTGCTAGCTTCCAGTATCACATCAAGAGCATTTTTTCCGTTGTTTAGCATTCGAAGGGACTTATTCATGCTTTCAAGTTTGGTTTCAAGAAGAGATACTTCTCCCTGCAGTTCAGCATTTTCATCTTGCAGCTTCTTCTTTTCTTGCATCAGGGTCTGAATGAGATTCTCCTCCTCTTGATAAATAGAGCTCCCTTGAGTTTTGGCCTTTTCCTGATTCATGGTGAAAATCATCTTCTTTTGTTTTTTACACACAACACACAATTCTGTCCATTTGGTGTATTAAAGCTTGTAAGTCTCTGCCAGTTCTTGATCAGATATTTCTTCATCATTAGAGTCCTCCTCCACATCACCTTTCACAGTAAGAGCTTTTACCACATTTGCTGTCTCATCTTCACCTTCATCATCAGAATCTTCATCTGACCATGTAACTACCATACATTTCTTTTACTTTTTGAGAAATGTTGGACATTCAGCTTTGATATGGCAATATCCCTCAAATTCATGACATTGAATGCCTTTAGCTCTACTTGGCCTCTCTTCCTCCTTTGCCTTACGGTGGAATCTAGGATTTCTAAAATTGTCAGCTCTCTTCAAGTTGTCAGACTGCTTGTTCAGGACATTTATAATACTTGTTAGGAGGAGTCCTTTATAGTACTCGACACTTGGATAGTGGAAAATCTTGGTATAGCCAAGGACTGGACGTAGCCCTGGGTTTGGGGTGAACCAGGATAAATCTTGTGTCTCTCTAATGCTTTAACTTATCGTTTGTTTACTCTATCATCTTCACATTTCCGCTGCTACAAACGATCAAGTTTCAACAAGGGGTTATTAAACCTATACTTGTGTTTTAAATTGCAGAGTTTTCAAAGTATACATCAACACAATTCAAACCCCCCCCCCTTTCTTGTGTTCTTTCTTGTATTATCATACTTCTCCTAGTATTTTGCAGGACTTCTCTTGGTATTCTTCAGGACTTCTCCTAAGTATTATACAAGCTTCTCCTAAGTATTATACATGACTTCTCCTACAACCTTTTCAAGATTGTTTTGGTTCTACAAGGTTCTCTTCTTAACAAGAGGGATTGTAGATCTGGTTTAAGCTTTGAAGTTATAGATATAGAGAGATTGGATTTTTCACTTAGAGTTTTCTCTCTTGTGCTCTGGAAGACGATTGAAGACTTAGGATTTTGGCTTAGAGAAGATAGATAAGTTCGACATTTCAAAAGCTATTTTTTGTTTCTTCATGTCTTCTATTTATACTTGGAGAGCTTCAGATGACCGTTGGCGCAAGCAACACCACATATCTTCTTCCATTTGTAGGAGACGGTCGACTCTGACAAGTGCATTAAATGCATGGCACTCTTGATGGAGACATTTTGGATTAAAGTGGTAACTTGTCAGTCTGCAGTTGACGCAAAGCTTGACTTCTCCAAATGATGAGCCATTATGGCAACTTGATGTGACAATGTTATACCATAATTCCTGCACAATACTCTTCTTCGAAATCTCATGACTTTTCTTTGTACTTGTGTACTTGATAAGTTAGAGATAATATCTTCATTTGAAGCTTTGAATATTGGCGCTCATTTGACAAATGATACTTTTGTTGAACTTGCTCTCGCTTTGTCTTGGTTGAACTTGAGTAGACGATGTGACGTGTCAACCAATCTTCTTACGGGATTGTCTGGCAGAGATAAACGATGAGAACCTCAAACAGTGGGGAAGAGTTATGGCTTTGGTATTACCTGAAAAGTAAACCATAGGATTTTTAGCTTTTTCCATTTCAACCTTTAAATTTTTTATCATTGAAAACATAATATGCATATGTAATTGTTTGAACCTAAAAGATTTCTCGTCCTTCTTGTCTAGGAATGATCCCGGATGCATAGAGGTAGCCATCTGCTTTGATTTTTCCATGTTATACTTCTTGAGCATGTCTTTGATGTACTTCATCTGATGGATGAACGTTCTTCCTCTGTCTTGATGGATTTGTAATCCCAGAAAGAACATCAATTCTCCCATCATGCTCATTTCAAATTCACTTTGCATCAAATTTGAGAAGTCCTTGCATAGTGTGTCGTTGGTTGCTCCGAAGATAATGTCATCTATGTACAATTGTACCAAGATGAAATCTTTCTCTGACTTTCTTCTGAACAAGGTGTTGTCCATCTTCCCTCTTGAGAAGCCATTTTCCATGAGAAAATTGCTTAGTCTATCGTACCAAGCCCTTGGAGCTTGATTCAGACCGTATAGAACTTTTCTTAGCTTGAATACATGATCTGGAGAGGACGATTCTTTAAAGCCTGGAGGTTTCTTCACATAGACTTCCTCCTCAATGCGCCTGTTCAGAAAAGCACTCTTGACATCCATTTTATACAGTTTGATTGAATGTTGACACGCAAAGTCCAGAAGGGTTCGAATTGTAAGCAAAAGTTATCTCAATTTCCTTTCTCTTAGTGTAAGTAAATTATTTTACTACCTTTTACTTTTTATCTCAATTTCTTTGTTTGTGTTTAATTGTACGCAATCTTTATTTTTGCATTTTAGTGATTGATGAGTTTTTTTTTTTTTTGAAGCAAAAGTTTATTGAATAGCAACAAGAAATGGGAACAACCTTCTCATTGAAGTGCTAGTGTTGATCACAAAAAAAACCCTAAAAAGTTCCAACCTACCACAACTAACATTAACTAAATAGTCTACCATTACATTCCCTTTCCTCCGTATATGATTTACGCCGTAACAATTTACCAATGGCCTAAAGTAATCTATTACATTAAAATGATGCATAAGACGACCTTGTGGCTCCTTTACTCATCAAACCAACCAAGAACAAAATCGGTTTCAATAACCATCTTTTGTAAATTATGATGATGACAACACTCTTATGTAATTTAATTTAATAGACCCAAAACCTACTGCAAATTACTGTAGGTTCAGATATGAAGCCTATGACTCCAGCCCCCTTGAAGGAGTCTCATTCCATTTTGACTCTTGTAATAACCCCGCCTATGGTTTTAAACTCGGTATAACTTTCTTTACTGAACTCCTCTTTCTGGACCCTCATGACCCTAGAAATATTCTAGGAAACCCAGGGGAAATCCCCCATCTTCAGCGTTCAATTGGATGATTGACATTAATTTGAGCAGCCAATCTTTGAACCATCACCTCCTCTGCTCCTGCATAACCCAAACCCAACTCCTTCCCTACCATCCAGGTTCTTCGAGCCCTTATTGTGACCCCCACCACATGCCACTACTGGCCAACGGTATATAAACCCCTGATCATTCTTGGACTTGATTTTACTGCCCTTTGGTCGTCCCCCTCTTTGCAGCAGCGGTCGCGACATTTTTAATTAAATCTTATTAATCATTATTTCTGCAATTAGTGATTGATGATTGTTATTTATTTTTTTACTTAGACATTTTTTATTTTATAGGTATTAATCTTTATTTTTGTATTTTAGTGATTGGTGATTGTTATTTATTTTTTACGTAAATATTTTTAAAAATCTTTGTGGTCAGGGACATCACTATTGTATCCCGAGCCAGATTAGTTACGTGGGGCCCTTTCCCCCGTGGAGACTGGTGGCTAAAGGACCAATTTTTTTTTTAATTTTATAGGTATTAATATTTTTTTTTGCATTTTAGTGATTGGTGACTGTTATTTATTTTTTACTTACACATTTTGAATTTTATAGGTATTAATCTTTATTTTTGCATTTTAGTGATTGATGACTGTTATTTATTTTTTACTTACACTTTTTAATTTTATAGGTAATAAAAAGTTCAAACTCAATGAGTCAAATTCTTGCATTGATCTACTATAATGGTAGAGTTTTTAAGGGCAAAGAAGGTGTAATGTTTGAAGGAGAGAACAAGGTCATCTACATCAAACGTGACTGTAGCTTTGATGAGATGAAAAAGAGGGTGCATAAGAAGTTGAATCTAAGTCGCAGCCAGGTCATATCTAAGGTCCGCGCAAGACTTTGGGAAGGAGACACTCCGCTGAAATATACTGGAGCTAGTATATGCGATGATGAAGATATGATAATGATGATGGACAGATATAATGAAGATTCTCACAAGAATGTAATAGAATTATATTTTGACATCACTAAAGTTGGAGGTTCATCGACACCAGAGCCAAGTCAACGAGTTCTCATCACACATTGACAATGGGTTCGGAGACATACACTGGAGGCGGAGGTGCATTTGATAATGTTGATCAGGCATACCAAGGAGAGACATTTGACAACACTGGTGATACAAACGTCGATCTAACCGTTAGCTTGGGCAATGATCATGTCCCCCACGTGGATCCCGACGCCTTTGAGGAGTCTGATGATGAAGATGGATGAGAGGCTGGAGTGATTTCCGATGAGGGTACATCAGCTGATGATGCAGGGGATAATGAGATCCAACATCGCCCAGTATCCCCAGATTCGCCTCCACCTCTTAATGTTGCTCCAGAAGCAGCAGGTTAGTACAAACTAAATACCTTTCGACACATATTTTTTATGTCGTGGTTTTTTATTTAATTCTTTTATTTCAGCTGCACCTGTAGGGCCATACTAGGCGGGTTCCTAATTCTACACCTACATTAATTGGGAAAACCCAGATCAAGAAGATGATGTCCCTGGTCTTGATGTGCCTGGCACTTGGCAAATTGGTAATGAGCTGTATGTTGGTATGCAGTTTGATTCCAAAGAAGCTGTTCAGTTCGCTTTGAAGAACTACTCACTCAAATTCACCAGTCATATCGTGTTACGATTTTGACACCGGCCATTTATGCAGTAAAGTGTAGTAATGCGTGTTACCCTTTTAGGATGAGGACGATAATTTCCAAGAAATCAAATAAGTTGGGCGTTACAAAATGGGGTGGACAACACACATGTATCGCCCTGCCGCATGTAAGTCTTGCAACAAAATCAAGTACCTCAAGGGATCTCTAGCACCAGAGACATCAGGCATCAATATCCCTCCAATTAACCGCATGATGTAGGCACGCGCATAACACAATAAGCCCGCCTCACCCTGGTGGTCAGCAATGTTGGAAAAGAATTCATTCAACCACCCCATCCTCATTCGATTCCCAGTAATGTCCGCATTGCTAGGCCTCCTCAGTACCTACTCAATGATATACGGCCAATCATGTCTCGATGCCACACCAGTGTGTTAGCCTAAGATTTTAAGCTTAGCATTTCAACCATAGAATGAGCTTTGGGTTATTATTGATGATTAATAAGCTCATTAAATGCTAAGTGTAATAAGTCAAAGAATTGGTCAAGACTGAGTTGATTAATGATTTCGACAGAGTATGTAATGTCGAAAGTATATTAAGTGGTATGTTCGTCCAATATTGTTCATTCGACAATTGCTGTGTTTTCGACGTTGTCTTCGACTGATATGGTGAATTTGACTTACCAGTTGCAAGTTTTACACTTAAGAAAATTTGAAGAGTCTAACTTGAAGGTTTTAGGAGAATCAGATTGTATTCCATCTCCATGTCGTGTGATTTAAAAACCACACATGTAATGTTATACTTGTCATACTCATACTAACAACGACACAATTTACCACAAAGCTTATATGCAAGTATATATGGTGCAGGTAATATGAAGAAGGTGAAGCATTTGCTGGAACTGCCAGGTGCAGACACAAATTTGACTCTATGGAAGGCTGAACTTGGTGAAGAGGGAAGCTTCGATGAAGCCATCAAAGGGTGTTCTGGAGTTTTCCATGTGGCCAGCTGTTTACACCAAATTTTGGTAAAACAAATAGAAAATCCAAGGATCAATCTGGGACTGGATTCGAGTCCTCTTGGGTTCTTTGGTGAAAACGTTTGAGTGTCAATTCCAGTTTTTTTCATGAAGAACAGGATAAAGTAAAGAAATTGAAACAAGTAAAGAAAAATAAAAGAGAAAAAAGAAGAAAAGATGAAATAGTATGAATTGAAATGCAAAGTAAATGAGATTACACCACAATCATGCTCATGATCTCCTAATTGCCATTTGTCTTTGTGATTGACTTGTTGGCTTTCAGAGTCTAGGAGCCTAAATGTGTGAAATCTGATTATTTTACAAATAGAAGTTCTATTTATAGAACTTGGAATAAAACTACTATTTTAATCCTACGGATAATACTAAAACAGAAAAGAACTTCCTATATTAAAGCCATACACTTGGCATATCTACTGTTGTAGTAACTTGCACCACCTTCCAATAACTGCTTCTCTTGTAACCACTTCTTTGCTAGCTGTGAATCTTCATCTCTTGCTGCTCGGCTTCTTTTCTTTCATTTTGGGTCGAAGAAATAGTTTCAATTGATGTTGAAAATATAGTCGAAATATTAGTAATAAAATGCTTAGTACTTGGCAAGTTTGGAAATGTCTTCGACCATAATCCTGCCATCAACACGATGCCAAGTTCTACTATTTCTTAATATAAAATGAATCTTGCATGATGCATGGAAATGCCTTTATGCACATTGCATATTAAACTTGGATCTATGTGGTGCTTCTCATATATTGAATGGACAATACATATTAGATCAAAGTCATGCTTTTCCCTTTGGCTTACTATATATCTCGACCCACAGTCCATGTTTCTCGACCTCTTACACTAACCAAGCCAAATTCTAGAATATACTTTTCCTTTGATTTATATACTATTAAAACTTGGGTCGACTAAATAATCTTTTTACCGGGTCGAAATACTACTCTAGCAACACCATATATAACTTCAATCTTAGCAATGTAAATATATGTCAAACAATATTTCAACCCATGCCACCACCATATTTCGACCAATATATGTAAATAATAATAATTTGGCAGCAAAGTATAAACTACACTGACAACATTTACATATTTCATATCTCAGTGATTAATTTAACCATTTGGAAATTTTGGTGTTAACAGAGGCCCCCCAAAATGTTGTTTCTCGAAAAAAGTGAGAGGAATAACATTTTGAGTCATGTCACCAAAATTGATTAAACATTGTATGGCTTTCTTTGAAAACTTAGCCATCTTTTTCTTTACATTTTTTCGACCAAATTCAAACAAGGTAAGGACTTTGAAACAATTTGAGCCATATAATTATTGACCTTCTTTACTCGACTATTGTCTTCCTGTCTGGGGTCGAAGCAATGATCTAATATTTTTACAAATCTTGGTCGAAATATACTTGATCGAAGTACAAAAGCTTGGTCGGAATATACTCTAGTTAATTCGACCACTTTTACTAAATTTAAACTTGGTGAGGCTTTTGAGCCTTCTATAATCACATTTATTGGCTTTTAATCACAACCAATTTCTCTCCCTACTGGCATCGAAGAGTACTGAATTTTCTTCAAGTGATATCCTTGTTTTCGAATGCTTTGCATCATCATATTTAACACCTCAACAGCCTTCGACCATGATAGTATACTAACACAACCATTTTATATTAACTATATATGTATCACATTTGAAGCACCATAATTCCAAAGCTTCTATAATTTCGACCCCAAGACAATGTCAAAGTTCGACCAAAATGTCAATTTCTAAAATATACTTTCAATGTAATTGACAATAGTTCAATGTCAATTCCTCGTTGCTTTTCAAAGCCTTAAAATCTTAATAATAAAAGGTCATTGTCCAGTTGTTTACACGGATTTTTGGTAAACAAATATCCTCTTAGTTCGACTAAAGGAAGTTTAGATTTCAGGGTCCTTTTGAGAAAACGTTTTGCCAAAGTGTAGTGTGTGGACGGATGTGTTTTCGACAACAATAAACAACTTCAAACGAAACTGGATTTTATTGAATATGAGTCGATTACAAAATAGTCAAGCAAACCAAAATAACATGAAAGCAAATTTCGACAAAACAAGCTACACATAAAAACTGGAAATTAACGAACTGAAATGCAAGGAAATTAAAGCGTTGGTTCTGCAACATACTCCTCCATCATCACGTTCTGCTCTCGAAGTCTCATTGATGCGGACGTTTAGAGCTTTTAGTGAATTTTCAGAGTTTTTCAGTTGGGAACCTCTTCTTCTGCTGCTGCTTCCTCTATTTATATTGTTCTTTCTGCCCATGTTCTTGGCGGTTTTCTTTGGATGCACGATGGCTTCGTGGGTTTTGAATTTTGGCGCCATCCCCACGTTTAGCCGATGGTCTTCGCGCACGTGACTCTATTGCCACGTGGATGGTTCTGAGTCGTGGGCAACCGTTGCTATTCGTGGCGTCGTGGGTGTACGCACGTGCTTGCAGTTGCTTATTGTTCGGTAACTGCTTCTTCCATTGAGATGATCGAGATTTCTTCATCTTCTGAGTGTGTCGAGTTATGGCTTTTTACTAACTTGTCTTTGGGGGACATCGTGTGCTGAGTTGCCGGCTTCGCCCAACCCCTTCTGTCGAGAAACCATTTTTTTGTACCATGGTGTCGATAATTGTAATGCTTCTAATTTTGGCTTAACAGTTGCCCCCCAAAAATGTTGGTTGTCGACTGCTTTAGCTCAAAGACGCCAAGCATTTTTTTTTTTTTTATCGCAGCCGTTCAATTCCAACGATTCAAATGCTTTGTGCTCTCGACCATTCGATCTTCAAGTCCAATCGGCAGCCATAACGTCTGGTGACTTCTCCACTAGCTGACAGTTATAGCCTTTTTAGGGCCATGATTTCACCTATGCCAAAAAGCTGAGAGGTGACATGAATTAATTAATAAAATAATCGCTTGGAACCCAAAGTTTTTATAAATTGCTGCTCAATGCGGCTTGGGTTCCGTTTCCCCTTCCGTTTATAAATACCCTCTTGGTATTCCTTGTTCAAGCTTTACTCTTTCATCCAACCTGCAACTTCTTCTTCCAGACTTCATCACTTCATCTTCTTCCGTCTTCTTTGAAACACTTGCTGCGTCCTTCAATGGCTTCCAATCCTGAGCAAACCCTTCCGTTGGCCACCGAGCTTAAGCTGGATGAGTCCAAACGCGTGCCAATCCCAGAACCTCCCAACGAAGCAGAGAAGAGAGCTATCTGGAAATCCCAGGTACTCATTCCTTTCTCTGTTAATGGTACTTTACGCGCCATTTTGGGCCCTTTGAAAGTAGTGAAGCATGATAGGCCCAATAGTCTCCCTGAAGAACATGAATCATTTCACCCTAGCGTTAGGGGAGAGGAGCTCATTTTGGCATTTCAACCCTCTTACCGTATGCCATTTCTTTCTGACCCGAAACGAGCCTTTCGTTCGGCCCCTCCTAACCCTTCTGCTAACGACAAGGCCTACCTGAAATGGTTAGATAGGGTTGAGGGAGATAAGAAACAACACTGGAAGGATGTAGGGATTTTCGACTTGATTCAGTTGTCGAGATCTCCAAACTCGTATAACCCTGCTATGCTGTTGAGTGCACTTTATTTCTGGGAGAGGTCCACTAATTGCCTTCATGTTCCCTTTGGTATGATCACCCCCACTCTTTTGGATGTTGCCGCTATCACCGGATTGTGGCCCATTGGTGATGATTATCATTCTGCACCTGCTCCTGTTAAACCCATCTCGATTCCTACTGACAACATTTCGTTTAGTCGATTCATTAAGGACCATTATGTCGAGAGTGGTGAGGTGTCTGATGCTGAGCATGTCGCTTTCTTGCTGTATTGGCTGTCTGCTTATGTCTTTTGCACCAAATCTTTGCGCATACCCGCCAAGCTTTTGCCTTTAGCCAATCTGCTTCACGAGGGTCGACAACTTGCTATGGCTAGGCTCGTCCTTGGCAACCTGTATCAAATGCTGAATGAGGCTGTCGAGGATATCCGGAACACCAAGACCGTCTCTCTGAATGCGGCCGGACCACTTTGGCTGTTTCAACTTTGGTTGAATGCGGTCTTCGAATCTCTTCTGCCGGTACAAGATAATCCTCTAACTGCTTCTAACACCAGGATTGATGCCCATAGGCTCGAGACCCTGACCCCTGCTTATGATGCGTCGAGTTTCGAAGCGGACTTCAGGAAGTACTTTACCATGTTTCTCGAGCTGAAACACTACCGTTCCAGTTTCTCTCCTTACAGCAAGGCTATTCGTGGCCCTTTCTGGCTGAGGAATTCTTATCCTAATGCCTCTGATTCTGCGTTGCCCAAGGAGCACCACATCACACTTTGGAGGACCCTCTTATCTCCTAGGGTTTTAACTGTGGGTTTTGCTAGCAGTGACTACACTCTATGTGGCTACAACCCTCAATTGGTTTCTCGACAGTTTGGGCTTAGCCAAGTTCTACCCAACACTTTATTTGACAAGAGTCTAGTCCTGTACCCCGGAACTATTAAGAGGGTTTCTGTTTTCGACAAGACTGTTCAATTTTATAACAAGAAACTCCTCAACCTGAGCCCCTTCACTTACGCTCCTTCATATTATGCCACTAATGCTTTCAAAGCCTGGTGGTCTGAGTATTGGGCTCAAATTTCGAAGCCCCTCGTCGATTGTCTGCAATGCATGACAGATGCTTTTCTTTTGCAGAAGCAGGATCCGAAGAAGACCAAAGGTATGCACCTGGCAGAAATTCGATCTTTTCAAGAGTTCTTCGGTGTGGTATATTACCCAACTCTTCGCCTTCGAGATACAGTTGCGCAAGCAGCTCAAGTATTAAGGCAAAAATGGGAACTTAAAGCCAAGAAATCCAAGTTAGTGGTTCCTCCTGGTGAGGAAGGTCTATCTTTTGTTATTCGAAAAACTGGCTTTAGGTTCCCGTCTTTGCCTACGAGTAGGTTTGCATTGGCTTTTCCACCGGTCTTGCCTAAATGGGTTGACCATATAAACATAAATGTATTGGCCAATCAAGCTCTACCTCCTCGAAAGCGAGTGACTTGGACTAAGTACCACCTGTGGAACTTTCCGTATCATGTGCCCGTCGAAATCTTCAACCACATATCGCTGAACATGCGTATTGGTCAAGGTAATACTTCGATTTGGCCTTGGTTTTCCTGTTTTACTTCTTAATTTTTCTTGTTTGCAGCTGAAGTCATTATTCGACCAGCTCCTCAAGTTATTTCCCCAGTGGCTCATTCCTCCAAGGACCACCCGGTCGTGATTGAGGATGATGATGATGATGATGAGGATGATGATGTCAGTCTTGCTGACAAGCTCAAGGTACTTTCCTCATGCTCTTACCTTTTCCTTTTCGATTTCCTTGGATTATGGGCTGACGTATATTTCGACAGAGCCGGAAACGGAAACCTAAACCTGTTGCTTCGGCCAGTCAGAAGAGGGCCAAGGGGGTTGGTGTTTCCACCCCTAGTGAGGCTTCTAAGTTGGCATCTGATGCTCAAACAGAAGTCGCTGACAAAGAGGGTGGTGGCGGCGCCGCCATTCAGGTATGTTCTCCATTCTCGAGGGTACCTTGTGATATTTTTAACCCGTGGTTTCCTAATCTGAGTCATCTCTTGTTTGTTTTGTTTCCTTTAGACTGATGTTCATGAGCACTCTACCTCCAATCCTCCATCCCGTGAGAATTCCCCAGCTCCCATTCCTGCAAAATCCAAAACTGAAGGTGTCGAGAAACCTCCCAAGGCCGCATCTTCAGCTAAGAAGACCCCCTCATCTGAGGGAAGGAGGAAGGTCAGGAGCAAATCTCGTCATAAGTCTCCTCGCCGTTCCAGAAGCTCCACCAACTCGAGCCCTTCCAAAGACTCTGCTTGCCAGGTATCTTTATACTTTTCATGTTTTGCTGACTCCTTTAATATGCGTTTTACTTTATCGAAAGGACATAAAAGGGGTTTTTCTTGCAGGAGACTCAGGGTACAACTTCTCCCATCCGCGAAGCAGAGCCCCTTCCAGGCAAAGATGACAGCCCTATGCCTCCTCCAAAATCGGCTGCCACTGTGCAACATTCGCCTCAAAACAAAGGTGGCTCTTCATCTCATGTGTCTAGTGAAAAGCTCGACACTTTATTTGAGGAGGACCCGCTGGCAGCTTTGGATAGCTTCCTCGATGGCACCTTGGAATGGGACTCTCCACCCCGTCAAGTTGATGCTACTGCTGAGACTGCTCAATCAAGTGGGGTAGCCAATTCTCAGCAGATCGAGGAGAGCATGGGTCGGCTGAAGGCTATTGTCTTCGCCAATGGGTTTCTCGACCAGATCCAAGCTGATCCTCAAGCAAGCCATGCTGCTAAGGAATTGCTTGTCTTCCTTCTTGGCCAAAAACTCGACGCTCAACAGGCTGCTGCTTTGGCTAACCTTCAATCTTTTTTAGTGGATGCTTCGGCCACCTTTCATCAAATCAAGGACGTTGGTCAAGCTGTCAGCTTTAAGGAAGCAAAAGTCTCTGCTGGTAAAACTCAAGTTGCAGCAATGAAAGAGGACTTCAAGAAGTTCACTGCTAGGAAGGTTTTGATCGCAGATGAAATCTCTGAAGTCGACATCAAACTTGAAGAGCTGCACCGAGAGATTACCAAACTGGAGAAAAAGCGAGCTGATTTGGTCGAGGAAGGCCCTGCTGTGAAGGATCAATTGGACGTGCTTACTAAAGATTCCAAGGCTCTGATCATCTCGACAAAAGAGGTTATCAAGGAATTGGAGATTGATCAGGCTGTGAAGAAGGGTCTCGATGCCAAGATTGCCACCTTTGCTGATTGTTTGAACTCTTTTAAGACCCTACTGTAGGACTCTTTTTTTTTTTTAATATGTAATGATGGCACAATTCTAACCATGGCTTTCGATGCCAATTACGTGTAATATTTCGACACTGGTTTTGGCACCTAAGCCATATAATTTGACGTTTAATTTGCCAAGTCTTTTCAGTTTCCACTACGCATTTATTTTGACGGCTATTCATTTATTGTTGCATCGCTCAAACTTCCTTGCACCCCTTCACACAGTCGTCGCTTTGTTTCTGGGGAATGAACCAATTTATTGCAATCTTATACCACGTTTTCTTGATTCAATGCAAGTCTTTGTTCATTAAAAGCCAAAGCTATTCACGATGGTGGTGGTAATCTGCATGGCCTATAACCGTAAGATGAAGAGTTGGCAACTGATTGCCACTAATTAATGCATTCCTTGGTTGTTACCCTATAAATGGAGCGTTTTTGGTTACTCCTTTTCAGTAACTTCTCCAAACTCTCCCTTGTTTCTTTTCCAGAATTCTTTTCCTGCTTTCATAACTCCCCTCAGTCATGGCTATTCGTCGTGTTCTTAACCAGATCCGGAACTTGGCTTTTGATCAAGACTTATTCTGGGAGTTGCATTCTTTCCTCCCTTTGGCTGAAGAGCTTACGGGGCTTATTAACCAACTCCTTTCGAGGAATATTATTGCCTCGGTAAGAATTCCTCTTCAGGAGTTCTCGGGCCTCCTGCACGAAGCTGTACCTCTATATGAAGAACACCGGGAGCTTACTGCTCGAGTGTTCTTTGCTGAACACCAGATTGATGAGAAGATGGAGGAGTATGAAGAGTTGAAGGCTGCTCTTAGCCAGGCGAAACTCGAGGGGAATGTGGGAGCTCTGAAACCCTTGGTGGACAAGCTTTCTTCTACTGCCCGTGAAGAGCTGGATATTCGACAGGAGAAATCGCGACTGGAATCCCAACAAGAAGATGTCTTGAGGCGCATGGAGCCTCTTAAGGCCAGATACAATAGTTGTAGGGCCAACCCTCCTTTTTAAAATTTCTTTGCCATAGTTGTAATGCTCTATTCTATTCAATAAAACATTCGCATTTGGCAATTGATTCTCTTTTACTTCTTTATTCGATGTTTATTTCATGCAATGTTGGCTTATACGTTTTTAAATATTTGCCATTTATCGTCATTTGTCGATTACCTCCTAATTCCTTAATCGAATAAGCGTTGTTTAAAAGCACTTTCTCGACTGAAAAAGGGCCTTCCCAGTTTGGGGACCATTTTCCGTAACGTTTATCTTTTTTATCAATTGGTAAGACGACCTTCCATACGTAATCACCAAGCATAAAAGATTTAGCTCTAACCTTTTTTTATAAGCTTTAGCAATGC
>NC_080046.1:45656876-45683863 GCF_012489685.1 Lotus japonicus
CTTTTTTTAGTGGATGCTTCGGCCACCTTTCATCAAATCAAGGACGTTGGTCAAGCTGTCAGCTTTAAGGAAGCAAAAGTCTCTGCTGGTAAAACTCAAGTTGCAGCAATGAAAGAGGACTTCAAGAAGTTCACTGCTAGGAAGGTTTTGATCGCAGATGAAATCTCTGAAGTCGACATCAAACTTGAAGAGCTGCACCGAGAGATTACCAAACTGGAGAAAAAGCGAGCTGATTTGGTCGAGGAAGGCCCTGCTGTGAAGGATCAATTGGACGTGCTTACTAAAGATTCCAAGGCTCTGATCATCTCGACAAAAGAGGTTATCAAGGAATTGGAGATTGATCAGGCTGTGAAGAAGGGTCTCGATGCCAAGATTGCCACCTTTGCTGATTGTTTGAACTCTTTTAAGACCCTACTGTAGGACTCTTTTTTTTTTTTAATATGTAATGATGGCACAATTCTAACCATGGCTTTCGATGCCAATTACGTGTAATATTTCGACACTGGTTTTGGCACCTAAGCCATATAATTTGACGTTTAATTTGCCAAGTCTTTTCAGTTTCCACTACGCATTTATTTTGACGGCTATTCATTTATTGTTGCATCGCTCAAACTTCCTTGCACCCCTTCACACAGTCGTCGCTTTGTTTCTGGGGAATGAACCAATTTATTGCAATCTTATACCACGTTTTCTTGATTCAATGCAAGTCTTTGTTCATTAAAAGCCAAAGCTATTCACGATGGTGGTGGTAATCTGCATGGCCTATAACCGTAAGATGAAGAGTTGGCAACTGATTGCCACTAATTAATGCATTCCTTGGTTGTTACCCTATAAATGGAGCGTTTTTGGTTACTCCTTTTCAGTAACTTCTCCAAACTCTCCCTTGTTTCTTTTCCAGAATTCTTTTCCTGCTTTCATAACTCCCCTCAGTCATGGCTATTCGTCGTGTTCTTAACCAGATCCGGAACTTGGCTTTTGATCAAGACTTATTCTGGGAGTTGCATTCTTTCCTCCCTTTGGCTGAAGAGCTTACGGGGCTTATTAACCAACTCCTTTCGAGGAATATTATTGCCTCGGTAAGAATTCCTCTTCAGGAGTTCTCGGGCCTCCTGCACGAAGCTGTACCTCTATATGAAGAACACCGGGAGCTTACTGCTCGAGTGTTCTTTGCTGAACACCAGATTGATGAGAAGATGGAGGAGTATGAAGAGTTGAAGGCTGCTCTTAGCCAGGCGAAACTCGAGGGGAATGTGGGAGCTCTGAAACCCTTGGTGGACAAGCTTTCTTCTACTGCCCGTGAAGAGCTGGATATTCGACAGGAGAAATCGCGACTGGAATCCCAACAAGAAGATGTCTTGAGGCGCATGGAGCCTCTTAAGGCCAGATACAATAGTTGTAGGGCCAACCCTCCTTTTTAAAATTTCTTTGCCATAGTTGTAATGCTCTATTCTATTCAATAAAACATTCGCATTTGGCAATTGATTCTCTTTTACTTCTTTATTCGATGTTTATTTCATGCAATGTTGGCTTATACGTTTTTAAATATTTGCCATTTATCGTCATTTGTCGATTACCTCCTAATTCCTTAATCGAATAAGCGTTGTTTAAAAGCACTTTCTCGACTGAAAAAGGGCCTTCCCAGTTTGGGGACCATTTTCCGTAACGTTTATCTTTTTTATCAATTGGTAAGACGACCTTCCATACGTAATCACCAAGCATAAAAGATTTAGCTCTAACCTTTTTGTTATAAGCTTTAGCAATGCGATCCTTTTGCCTGGTTAAGGTATCCAACACCAATAGTCTTTCTTCGTCGAGATTGACTAATTCGTCAAGCATCATACTCCAATAATCTTCACTTGGAATTTCCTCTTGCCTTTGAATTCTGCATGACTGTAAATATACTTCTACTGGTAGTACCGCTTCTTGACCATATGCTAGTCGAAAAGGCGTTGCTCCGGTAGACTCCTTAGGTGAATTCCTGTAAGCCCAAAGCACTTGGCCTAACGTTTGATGCCAGTTTTTAGGTTTTCGACCAATATGTTTTTTAATCAAGGAGATCAACGTTTTGTTGGCCGCTTCGACTTGCCCATTCGCTTGAGCATAATAGGGGGTCGAGGTTAGGAGTTTTATACCCCAAGATTCTGCGAATGATGCTACCTTTTGGCCTACAAACACTGTGCCTTGGTCTGTAGTAAGTGACTCAGGTAGCCCAAAGCGGTACACTATGTGATTCTGAATGAACTCGATCACCGTGTCCTGGGTCACATTTTGTAGAGGAATTGCCTCCACCCACTTGGTAAAGTAATCTATAGCCACTATGATGTACTTATGCTGCCTAGAAGAACATGGGTTAATTTCACCAATTAGGTCTAAAGCCCAACCCCTGAATGGCCAGGGCTTAATAATCGAGTGTAGTTCACTTGCTGGCACATGTTGTATCCCCGCGTGTCTCTGACAATCTTGGCACCTCTTGGCATACTCCATACAATCTTTCATAATAGTAGGCCAATACATCCCTTGTCGAAATAGGATCCATTTCATCTTGATTCCTGCCTGGTGGGCACCACATAGCCCGTCGTGAACGGCCGAGATCGCTATGAACGCGTCGTCTTCACTTAAACACTTCAGTAGTGTTCCGTCGACGTTTTTCTTGAATAGCTCGTTTCCCATGATGACATAGCTCATTGCCCTGTATTTTGTCTTTCTATCTGTAGTACCCACAGGATTTTGCAAGTAATCGACGATTGGCTTTCTCCAATCATTAGGTGCCATATTGTCAATGACCAGGATGTCGAGGTTAGAGGGGTTCAGTTTTTCTTTGACCTCGATAAGCTCTTTTAACCTACATTTATCGACCATATATCCTGATGCGATTTGTGCCAATTCATTGGCTTCTTGATTGTCCACTCTGGAAACGTGACCTAGCCTAGCTTCGTCGAATTTGGCCAATAAATTACTAGCTTTCGTGTAATACCTAGCTAGATTTTCACTAATGCACTTGTATTCCTTGGTAAGTTGCTTTATTACCAATTCAGAGTCCCCTTTTACGACGACATTCTTTGCCCCGAGGGCTATCAAGATCTCGAGGCCTGATGTTAATGCCTCATACTCAGCCTCATTGTTTGAGCAGTTACTCTTAATCTTAAACTTGAATTTTGTGGGGATGCCCCTTGGGGATACGATGAACATCCCGATCCCAGTGCCATTCTTATGGCTAGAACCATCGAAAAATAGCTTCCAAGGTTGGATGCCTACGTAAGTTATAATTTCTTGAGGCAAAGTATGGTCTGCCAGGAAGTCAGCAATTGCTTGTCCCTTAACTGCCTTTAGTGGGGCATAAGTTAGTGAATACTCGGTTAGGGCTAAAGCCCATTTACCAATTCGACTATGCAAGATAGGTTTGGATAACATGTGCTTTATTATATCATAATGAGAAAAAACCATTACATCGATTGGCTTTATATAATATTTCAGCTTTACACAAGAGAAGTACAAGCATAAACACAATTTCTCGATCATGGTGTATCGAGTCTCTGCATCATTTAACACCCTGCTTAAGTAAAATATGGCTCTTTCTTTGCTATCTTCATCTTCTTGAGCCAGCATGCTTCCGATGGTTCCATCCGTGGCAGAGATGTACAGCTTCATTGGCTTTCCTCTTATAGGTGGTGCCATTATAGGTGGGCTAGACAAGTACACTCTGAGTTCATCGAACGCTTTTTGATGCTCTGCTTCCCAGCGGAACGCATCTTCTTTTTTAAGTCGAAGAAGTGGGGAAAATGACTTGGTCTTCTCACTGAGGTTAGCAATGAATCTCCTTAGGAAGTTAATCTTTCCCAATAGTGATTGCAGTTGTTTCTTGCTAGTTGGTGGACTAGTGTCGAGAATGGCTTTAGCTTTGTTTTTGTTGATCTCGATACCCTTTTTATGCACCACAAAACCCAAAAAATCACCTGCAATAACACCAAAGGCACATTTAAGGGGATTCATCTTCAAGCCATATTTTCTCATCCTCTCAAAGGATTTCCTTAGATGCAACAAATGGTCATCCCTTGATGGGGATTTCACCACAATGTCATCAATATAAACCTGCATGAAGGTTTCTATAAAATCATGAAAAATGGTATTCATTACCCTTTGGTAGGTCGCGCCAGCGTTTTTCAACCCAAATGGCATGACCACCCACTCGTACGTCCCCAAGGCACCGGGACATCGAAAAGCTGTTTTCGACACGTCCTCTTCTGCTATGAAGATTTGGTTGTAGCCTGAGTAACCATCCAACAAGCTTAAGTATTCATGACCTGCAGCTGAATCCACCATCATCTCAGCAATAGGCATGTGATACTCGTCTTTTGGAGTGGCAGCGTTAAGATCTCGGAAATCTATGCAAACTCTCATCTTCCCATTCTTCTTGATTACTGGAACCACGTTGGCTAACCAGTCCACATATCGAGCTGTTCTGATAAATTTACACCTGAGGAGTCTTTCGATTTCTTCCTTGATTTTCACCAACACATCTGGATGGAACCTCCTGGGCAGTTGCTTGACTGGTTTCTTGTTTTCTTTGATGGGTAACTTCAATTCCACCACTTCTCGACTGAGGCCAGGCATTTCATCGTAATCCCAAGCGAAACAGTCTTTGAATTCCTTGAGTAGTTTCACCATCCTGTCTTTTAGCTCCGGGTCAATGAGAGCACTAATATACGTTGGCCTCTTTTCTAAGCCATCACCCAGGTCTATTTCTTCTAAAGGGTCTTGCGCTTCCATTTTCTTGGACAATTCGACCACTGGCTTCTCGAAGCCTAATGGGCCGTCATCATAGATGCAATCTAGCCTCAGATTGCATAGGTCCTCGAATCCGCATTTCTCAGCACTCTGCTCGTTTATTTCTATGCACGTGTCATCCTTATTTATTGTTGCCTCCTCCTGAGGTGTTAATTCGACAGGCAGGATTGAGACATTAGCTTCGTCTATAGCCATTTCTTTGGCCATCCTCTCGGCCTCCAAGGCCGTTCTTATTTTGTTTTCGGCTGCGTAAGCCGAAATTCGAGCCATGCTCGAATTAATCATCTTTATCATTGGCTTGCCACCCATCAGTGACATCTTTCTCTTCATCACTGTGCCATCCACTCATGGCATCAGGTTTACATGCTTCATTGAGGTTTAGGCCCCGGATGGGGTCCAACGTTACTGAGTACTCTGAGTAGGGGTTGAAGTACTGGCTAGCCACTGTGTCTAAAGGAGCAATTGTGGCTAAACTCTTCTCGAAATTCTTCTTACCAACGTAGCTTGTTTCTGCTAAATAGTAGCTTTGATCTGCTTGTACATTTTCGACAACTCCATCAGCTTTCCAAATGGATATACGTTGGTGTAAGGTCGAAGGCACTGCCCCCACGCCATGAATCCATTCTCTTCCCAGCAGCAAATTGTAATTGGCCTTTGAAGGGACCACGATGAACAATGTGGAACGGGCTACTGTTCCTACGGTTATGTTCAACATGATTGCCCCTAGGGAAGAACCTGTCTTTCCTTCATAATCGGAAAGTACCATGTCATGTGAGATTAGATCCGCTTCAGTTTTTCCTAACTTCTTGAGCATAAATCCGGGCATGAGGTTAATTGCAGCTCCCCCGTCGACAAGGACTTTGTTAACACCCTTCTCCTCGACTCTGGCCCAAACAAATAGCGGTTTCAAATGGCTCTTCATTTGCTCGGTTGGCCTTTGGAAGATAGCTCTTTCATCTTCGACGGATCCTCTCTGCATCACATAATAACACAAAGGATTGTCATCTGGTTCGTCGTCGACATAGTAGTCTTCCTCACTTTCAGTGACCTCTGAGATTCTATCGAATTCTGCAGGTAGGATGGACACGATGCAGATGATGTTGAGCTCTTCTCCCTCACTGTCGTCGAAATCTTCGAGCATGTCTTCATCCTCATCCTCTACGACATTCTTCCCTTTTTCCTTAGCTGGATTTGATGGTATGGTTGCTCCCTGTTTGATGGCGTGATCCAGCTGGTTGATAATCGACGCCACATTAGGTTCATTGCGAGAGTTATCTTCTGGCTTTATGTCCCATAGTGAACGGAACTTGCCACCTCTTTCCCTCTCAGCTTTCCTTTTCCTCAAAAAACGCCTGAACTGAGTCCTGGTCATCTGTTCAGGGGCATAGTAGTTCTCAGAGCCATAGGAGTAGCTTCGTGACACACGGGAATTGTTGATGTAAGAGGATCCCTGGCCTAAGTCGATTTTCTGCCACTTAGGGTATGGTTTTGGCCTTGGAGGCATTGGCCTGAACCATTGGTTTCTTGGCAATCCAGCATTGGGGAGGTAGGTTTTGTCTTTACTGCTTGTTTTTTGGCCTTTATGGCCATCGAGTTCCTGGTCTCTTTCGACCCACTCCTCATGAGGGTACTTCAGTCTCCTGGATACAGGAGCCTTCTTCTGATAATGCCTTTTCATTTCTGAATCTTGATAGGCCTTGGCTGCGGATTTGTCGAAAACAGCGCTGCATCGAGGGCACAACATAACCTCCCTCTCGCCGTCTTTGCTGCGGGATAGAAACTCGACAAGGGTTTCTCCAGCCTTGGGGTAAGCCTCTTCCAAGTTCACTTCTTTCACGACGTCTGGTTCTTCGACAGCCATGTTTTCCTCCTTTGCCTCCTCGAGTGTTAGGCCCAGATTCAGCTTCTCGGAAATGTCAACCACGCCAATGTAGAAAGGTTCCACGTAGTTGGCTTCAGCTACCTGCAGTGGGTCAGAGTCAATCTTCATTTGACTTTTGGCTTTTTCGTCATACTTGAGCCTTCCTGAGTCCAATGCCCCCTGCACGAGGTCCCTGAAACGAACACATTGTGAGGTCCAATGACCAAAAAAGTTATGATATTTGCAATATTTCTTCCCTTTCCTTTGTTCAGGAGAAGGAAGTTTTTGGTCTTTGGGGACCACAAGCAAACCATCAGACACAAGTATATCATAGATTGCATCACATTTGGCCACATCAAAAGTATAAGTTTTTACAGCAGGAATCGTGTTCTTGGGATTTTCCTCCCCAAGCTTGTTTTCTCGTGGTTTCAATGCTTTACACACATAAGGATCCCCTGGCTGAAGTTCAGCCAGATTGACGTCATTCAAATCGACGTCCGCAGGGACTTCTCGATAAACACATGGATTCTGACCTACTGAATCCGCATCTATGTACGCTACTTTCTCCTTCTTTGGCCACTTAGTGGTCTTGGCCCTTTCCTCTGACTTTTCGGCCTTTAGCATTTCGATGTGCCTCACTCTATCTGCGAGTAAAGACATATCTCGAATATACTGAGTGTCGATCTTCTTTCTAATAGAATACTCTAGACCACCAGCGGCTAAGACAACTAGCTCGTGTTCAGGAACATGGGTGAAGCATCGAGATTTAAGCATCCTAAACCTGTTTAGGTAATCATCAATAGACTCTGCTGGCTTTCTTTTGACACTAGCCAGGTCTTTCAAACTTACTTTGCACTCTCCCCTAAAGAACTGTTCATGGAAAATTCTTTCCAACTGGGCCCATGTACGGACTGACCTGGGAGCGAGGGTAGTGAACCAGGTAAATGCATTTTTGGTTAAAGAACTCGGGAAGTACTTCATTTTCAAATTTTCATTGATGGCTAAGTCTCCTGCTTCGATTTGGTACCTGGCTATGTGTTCTACTGTGGACTCTCCTGAGAACTTAGTGAATTTGGGGACCTTCCAGCCTCGAGGAAGTTCTGATTCGAGAACCTCCTCTGTAAAGGCTGACACAAAATGGGGTCTATTCGCGAAACCCACGTTGAAACCATGTTGGTTCAACAATTGCTCCACCACAGCAGCAACATTTTGTTGCCCCCCAGCGTTCTGGTGTCGAATTCTTTCTAACACACCATCAGCGTGTTCTTCCCTGTTTACCATATACACATTTTGCAATGGTGGCTGCACTGCCTCGTACAAAGGGTTTGCCCTCATCTCTTGGTGTTGCGGCGCCTGATAGCGCGCCGGGGCAGGGACATGGTTAGGCAACGGGATTTGGTTAATCCCTGGTGCCGGTTGGACTTCGACTGGTGCCCCCAGGGCTGTTGCCAAACGATCCATCTGTCGTGCCAAATGCTGATTATTGGCATTATTATTTTGGAGCACAGGGTTGATTAGCTCACCTATCTGTCGAGATAGCATGTTAACCATTTCATGGTTACTATCATCTACTTGCTGCCTAATGGCTTGAAGTGAACCATTATTCATACCTGTAGATAAATAAATTTGTGAACTAGATCCAGGAATAGGGGGACTAACTCGACTTCCCAAGTTTAACATTGTTCCGTTTACCCCAAAAGGGGGTATGCTGAATGGGGGAACATTTTCAGGGAACGTCGAACACGTGCCTTGTATGCTTTGCATCATAGATGCAGGCATACCATAAGGCATGTCCCTCGTAATCGTTGGAACGATTTGTGCCTGTACTGATGTAGATACAGGCATTTCTGCAACTGCAGAAATTGCCACATTCTGGGTTGGCATACTGGTGCCATGCCCCATTCCAGTAGACACTTCTTCATTATTATTACCACTACTTCCCCCGGGACTACTCTGATTACCCACGTTAGATCCTTGAGGGGAGGTTCTTCCTCGATTGCTTGCCATACTTATAGTCTTACCACTTCTCAGGCGCATATAAATCACAATCAAGGCAAGTAGCAAATACCAAATAGCATGCAGCAAACAAAACACACAAAACGCTTCTGTAAAACTTAATCTTCACAAAAACGGTCCCACTGGGCGTGCCAATTTGTTTACACGGATTTTTGGTAAACAAATATCCTCTTAGTTCGACTAAAGGAAGTTTAGATTTCAGGGTCCTTTTGAGAAAACGTTTTGCCAAAGTGTAGTGTGTGGACGGATGTGTTTTCGACAACAATAAACAACTTCAAACGAAACTGGATTTTATTGAATATGAGTCGATTACAAAATAGTCAAGCAAACCAAAATAACATGAAAGCAAATTTCGACAAAACAAGCTACACATAAAAACTGGAAATTAACGAACTGAAATGCAAGGAAATTAAAGCGTTGGTTCTGCAACATACTCCTCCATCATCACGTTCTGCTCTCGAAGTCTCATTGATGCGGACGTTTAGAGCTTTTAGTGAATTTTCAGAGTTTTTCAGTTGGGAACCTCTTCTTCTGCTGCTGCTTCCTCTATTTATATTGTTCTTTCTGCCCATGTTCTTGGCGGTTTTCTTTGGATGCACGATGGCTTCGTGGGTTTTGAATTTTGGCGCCATCCCCACGTTTAGCCGATGGTCTTCGCGCACGTGACTCTATTGCCACGTGGATGGTTCTGAGTCGTGGGCAACCGTTGCTATTCGTGGCGTCGTGGGTGTACGCACGTGCTTGCAGTTGCTTATTGTTCGGTAACTGCTTCTTCCATTGAGATGATCGAGATTTCTTCATCTTCTGAGTGTGTCGAGTTATGGCTTTTTACTAACTTGTCTTTGGGGGACATCGTGTGCTGAGTTGCCGGCTTCGCCCAACCCCTTCTGTCGAGAAACCATTTTTTTGTACCATGGTGTCGATAATTGTAATGCTTCTAATTTTGGCTTAACACCAGTACATTGAACATTATATATACTAACTTTGAGTCAAAATGGATTTTGGATGAGAAAGACCAAAATGTACATTGCAGAGTGTCTCTTGACTATAACAATATGCTTGAACACCGTTAATATATTCTTCGACCACAAAGGAAAACTTAAATATTAAGGTCGAAATATTAATATTCAACATGATTGATCGAATTATAGTGCCTATATTATTGATTTCGGTCACGAAGACCGTTTTCTTTTATTTTCGGCCACATAGGCCGAAATTCAAATCAAGGTGTTCATGCTTCAACCAATACCTTTTCGTAGAAGTGATACTGGATGTATCATGTATGGAATTCTCAAACTTGAAATCCCAAAACTTGAAGCATTATTATCCATAAAAACTAAACTTTTCCAATGCACAAGGCTTACAACAAAGTTGGAAATCACTGAAGTCTTCAATTCGTTATGAGACATTTTCATAAAAACTAAAAATAAAAAATCTCCTTCTGAATTTGAGATCGAAATGCTTTCTTCCTCCAATTAAAATTGAAAATATATATAGCCTTTTTATCCAACAAACCGTGTCAGATGGAAGAATTGAACCAAGACTAGAAATCTAGTCACGAGGCCTTGAATTGAATTCCAGATTCTAAATTCACAATCGTCCAATAATTTAACAAGTTGATTTAATTTCACGAAATCAAAATCAAATCAACTGTGCATGCGACACTTTGAAAAATTTAGTTTTCACAAAACTTGTCCCACTGGGCGTGCCAATTTGTTTACACCAAATTTTGGTAAAACAAATAGAAAATCCAAGGATCAATCTGGGACTGGATTCGAGTCCTCTTGGGTTCTTTGGTGAAAACGTTTGAGTGTCAATTCCAGTTTTTTTCATGAAGAACAGGATAAAGTAAAGAAATTGAAACAAGTAAAGAAAAATAAAAGAGAAAAAAGAAGAAAAGATGAAATAGTATGAATTGAAATGCAAAGTAAATGAGATTACACCACAATCATGCTCATGATCTCCTAATTGCCATTTGTCTTTGTGATTGACTTGTTGGCTTTCAGAGTCTAGGAGCCTAAATGTGTGAAATCTGATTATTTTACAAATAGAAGTTCTATTTATAGAACTTGGAATAAAACTACTATTTTAATCCTACGGATAATACTAAAACAGAAAAGAACTTCCTATATTAAAGCCATACACTTGGCATATCTACTGTTGTAGTAACTTGCACCACCTTCCAATAACTGCTTCTCTTGTAACCACTTCTTTGCTAGCTGTGAATCTTCATCTCTTGCTGCTCGGCTTCTTTTCTTTCATTTTGGGTCGAAGAAATAGTTTCAATTGATGTTGAAAATATAGTCGAAATATTAGTAATAAAATGCTTAGTACTTGGCAAGTTTGGAAATGTCTTCGACCATAATCCTGCCATCAACACGATGCCAAGTTCTACTATTTCTTAATATAAAATGAATCTTGCATGATGCATGGAAATGCCTTTATGCACATTGCATATTAAACTTGGATCTATGTGGTGCTTCTCATATATTGAATGGACAATACATATTAGATCAAAGTCATGCTTTTCCCTTTGGCTTACTATATATCTCGACCCACAGTCCATGTTTCTCGACCTCTTACACTAACCAAGCCAAATTCTAGAATATACTTTTCCTTTGATTTATATACTATTAAAACTTGGGTCGACTAAATAATCTTTTTACCGGGTCGAAATACTACTCTAGCAACACCATATATAACTTCAATCTTAGCAATGTAAATATATGTCAAACAATATTTCAACCCATGCCACCACCATATTTCGACCAATATATGTAAATAATAATAATTTGGCAGCAAAGTATAAACTACACTGACAACATTTACATATTTCATATCTCAGTGATTAATTTAACCATTTGGAAATTTTGGTGTTAACAGAGGCCCCCCAAAATGTTGTTTCTCGAAAAAAGTGAGAGGAATAACATTTTGAGTCATGTCACCAAAATTGATTAAACATTGTATGGCTTTCTTTGAAAACTTAGCCATCTTTTTCTTTACATTTTTTCGACCAAATTCAAACAAGGTAAGGACTTTGAAACAATTTGAGCCATATAATTATTGACCTTCTTTACTCGACTATTGTCTTCCTGTCTGGGGTCGAAGCAATGATCTAATATTTTTACAAATCTTGGTCGAAATATACTTGATCGAAGTACAAAAGCTTGGTCGCAATATACTCTAGTTAATTCGACCACTTTTACTAAATTTAAACTTGGTGAGGCTTTTGAGCCTTCTATAATCACATTTATTGGCTTTTAATCACAACCAATTTCTCTCCCTACTGGCATCGAAGAGTACTGAATTTTCTTCAAGTGATATCCTTGTTTTCGAATGCTTTGCATCATCATATTTAACACCTCAACAGCCTTCGACCATGATAGTATACTAACACAACCATTTTATATTAACTATATATGTATCACATTTGAAGCACCATAATTCCAAAGCTTCTATAATTTCGACCCCAAGACAATGTCAAAGTTCGACCAAAATGTCAATTTCTAAAATATACTTTCAATGTAATTGACAATAGTTCAATGTCAATTCCTCGTTGCTTTTCAAAGCCTTAAAATCTTAATAATAAAAGGTCATTGTCCAGTTGTTTACACGGATTTTTGGTAAACAAATATCCTCTTAGTTCGACTAAAGGAAGTTTAGATTTCAGGGTCCTTTTGAGAAAACGTTTTGCCAAAGTGTAGTGTGTGGACGGATGTGTTTTCGACAACAATAAACAACTTCAAACGAAACTGGATTTTATTGAATATGAGTCGATTACAAAATAGTCAAGCAAACCAAAATAACATGAAAGCAAATTTCGACAAAACAAGCTACACATAAAAACTGGAAATTAACGAACTGAAATGCAAGGAAATTAAAGCGTTGGTTCTGCAACATACTCCTCCATCATCACGTTCTGCTCTCGAAGTCTCATTGATGCGGACGTTTAGAGCTTTTAGTGAATTTTCAGAGTTTTTCAGTTGGGAACCTCTTCTTCTGCTGCTGCTTCCTCTATTTATATTGTTCTTTCTGCCCATGTTCTTGGCGGTTTTCTTTGGATGCACGATGGCTTCGTGGGTTTTGAATTTTGGCGCCATCCCCACGTTTAGCCGATGGTCTTCGCGCACGTGACTCTATTGCCACGTGGATGGTTCTGAGTCGTGGGCAACCGTTGCTATTCGTGGCGTCGTGGGTGTACGCACGTGCTTGCAGTTGCTTATTGTTCGGTAACTGCTTCTTCCATTGAGATGATCGAGATTTCTTCATCTTCTGAGTGTGTCGAGTTATGGCTTTTTACTAACTTGTCTTTGGGGGACATCGTGTGCTGAGTTGCCGGCTTCGCCCAACCCCTTCTGTCGAGAAACCATTTTTTTGTACCATGGTGTCGATAATTGTAATGCTTCTAATTTTGGCTTAACAGTTGCCCCCCAAAAATGTTGGTTGTCGACTGCTTTAGCTCAAAGACGCCAAGCATTTTTTTTTTTTTATCGCAGCCGTTCAATTCCAACGATTCAAATGCTTTGTGCTCTCGACCATTCGATCTTCAAGTCCAATCGGCAGCCATAACGTCTGGTGACTTCTCCACTAGCTGACAGTTATAGCCTTTTTAGGGCCATGATTTCACCTATGCCAAAAAGCTGAGAGGTGACATGAATTAATTAATAAAATAATCGCTTGGAACCCAAAGTTTTTATAAATTGCTGCTCAATGCGGCTTGGGTTCCGTTTCCCCTTCCGTTTATAAATACCCTCTTGGTATTCCTTGTTCAAGCTTTACTCTTTCATCCAACCTGCAACTTCTTCTTCCAGACTTCATCACTTCATCTTCTTCCGTCTTCTTTGAAACACTTGCTGCGTCCTTCAATGGCTTCCAATCCTGAGCAAACCCTTCCGTTGGCCACCGAGCTTAAGCTGGATGAGTCCAAACGCGTGCCAATCCCAGAACCTCCCAACGAAGCAGAGAAGAGAGCTATCTGGAAATCCCAGGTACTCATTCCTTTCTCTGTTAATGGTACTTTACGCGCCATTTTGGGCCCTTTGAAAGTAGTGAAGCATGATAGGCCCAATAGTCTCCCTGAAGAACATGAATCATTTCACCCTAGCGTTAGGGGAGAGGAGCTCATTTTGGCATTTCAACCCTCTTACCGTATGCCATTTCTTTCTGACCCGAAACGAGCCTTTCGTTCGGCCCCTCCTAACCCTTCTGCTAACGACAAGGCCTACCTGAAATGGTTAGATAGGGTTGAGGGAGATAAGAAACAACACTGGAAGGATGTAGGGATTTTCGACTTGATTCAGTTGTCGAGATCTCCAAACTCGTATAACCCTGCTATGCTGTTGAGTGCACTTTATTTCTGGGAGAGGTCCACTAATTGCCTTCATGTTCCCTTTGGTATGATCACCCCCACTCTTTTGGATGTTGCCGCTATCACCGGATTGTGGCCCATTGGTGATGATTATCATTCTGCACCTGCTCCTGTTAAACCCATCTCGATTCCTACTGACAACATTTCGTTTAGTCGATTCATTAAGGACCATTATGTCGAGAGTGGTGAGGTGTCTGATGCTGAGCATGTCGCTTTCTTGCTGTATTGGCTGTCTGCTTATGTCTTTTGCACCAAATCTTTGCGCATACCCGCCAAGCTTTTGCCTTTAGCCAATCTGCTTCACGAGGGTCGACAACTTGCTATGGCTAGGCTCGTCCTTGGCAACCTGTATCAAATGCTGAATGAGGCTGTCGAGGATATCCGGAACACCAAGACCGTCTCTCTGAATGCGGCCGGACCACTTTGGCTGTTTCAACTTTGGTTGAATGCGGTCTTCGAATCTCTTCTGCCGGTACAAGATAATCCTCTAACTGCTTCTAACACCAGGATTGATGCCCATAGGCTCGAGACCCTGACCCCTGCTTATGATGCGTCGAGTTTCGAAGCGGACTTCAGGAAGTACTTTACCATGTTTCTCGAGCTGAAACACTACCGTTCCAGTTTCTCTCCTTACAGCAAGGCTATTCGTGGCCCTTTCTGGCTGAGGAATTCTTATCCTAATGCCTCTGATTCTGCGTTGCCCAAGGAGCACCACATCACACTTTGGAGGACCCTCTTATCTCCTAGGGTTTTAACTGTGGGTTTTGCTAGCAGTGACTACACTCTATGTGGCTACAACCCTCAATTGGTTTCTCGACAGTTTGGGCTTAGCCAAGTTCTACCCAACACTTTATTTGACAAGAGTCTAGTCCTGTACCCCGGAACTATTAAGAGGGTTTCTGTTTTCGACAAGACTGTTCAATTTTATAACAAGAAACTCCTCAACCTGAGCCCCTTCACTTACGCTCCTTCATATTATGCCACTAATGCTTTCAAAGCCTGGTGGTCTGAGTATTGGGCTCAAATTTCGAAGCCCCTCGTCGATTGTCTGCAATGCATGACAGATGCTTTTCTTTTGCAGAAGCAGGATCCGAAGAAGACCAAAGGTATGCACCTGGCAGAAATTCGATCTTTTCAAGAGTTCTTCGGTGTGGTATATTACCCAACTCTTCGCCTTCGAGATACAGTTGCGCAAGCAGCTCAAGTATTAAGGCAAAAATGGGAACTTAAAGCCAAGAAATCCAAGTTAGTGGTTCCTCCTGGTGAGGAAGGTCTATCTTTTGTTATTCGAAAAACTGGCTTTAGGTTCCCGTCTTTGCCTACGAGTAGGTTTGCATTGGCTTTTCCACCGGTCTTGCCTAAATGGGTTGACCATATAAACATAAATGTATTGGCCAATCAAGCTCTACCTCCTCGAAAGCGAGTGACTTGGACTAAGTACCACCTGTGGAACTTTCCGTATCATGTGCCCGTCGAAATCTTCAACCACATATCGCTGAACATGCGTATTGGTCAAGGTAATACTTCGATTTGGCCTTGGTTTTCCTGTTTTACTTCTTAATTTTTCTTGTTTGCAGCTGAAGTCATTATTCGACCAGCTCCTCAAGTTATTTCCCCAGTGGCTCATTCCTCCAAGGACCACCCGGTCGTGATTGAGGATGATGATGATGATGATGAGGATGATGATGTCAGTCTTGCTGACAAGCTCAAGGTACTTTCCTCATGCTCTTACCTTTTCCTTTTCGATTTCCTTGGATTATGGGCTGACGTATATTTCGACAGAGCCGGAAACGGAAACCTAAACCTGTTGCTTCGGCCAGTCAGAAGAGGGCCAAGGGGGTTGGTGTTTCCACCCCTAGTGAGGCTTCTAAGTTGGCATCTGATGCTCAAACAGAAGTCGCTGACAAAGAGGGTGGTGGCGGCGCCGCCATTCAGGTATGTTCTCCATTCTCGAGGGTACCTTGTGATATTTTTAACCCGTGGTTTCCTAATCTGAGTCATCTCTTGTTTGTTTTGTTTCCTTTAGACTGATGTTCATGAGCACTCTACCTCCAATCCTCCATCCCGTGAGAATTCCCCAGCTCCCATTCCTGCAAAATCCAAAACTGAAGGTGTCGAGAAACCTCCCAAGGCCGCATCTTCAGCTAAGAAGACCCCCTCATCTGAGGGAAGGAGGAAGGTCAGGAGCAAATCTCGTCATAAGTCTCCTCGCCGTTCCAGAAGCTCCACCAACTCGAGCCCTTCCAAAGACTCTGCTTGCCAGGTATCTTTATACTTTTCATGTTTTGCTGACTCCTTTAATATGCGTTTTACTTTATCGAAAGGACATAAAAGGGGTTTTTCTTGCAGGAGACTCAGGGTACAACTTCTCCCATCCGCGAAGCAGAGCCCCTTCCAGGCAAAGATGACAGCCCTATGCCTCCTCCAAAATCGGCTGCCACTGTGCAACATTCGCCTCAAAACAAAGGTGGCTCTTCATCTCATGTGTCTAGTGAAAAGCTCGACACTTTATTTGAGGAGGACCCGCTGGCAGCTTTGGATAGCTTCCTCGATGGCACCTTGGAATGGGACTCTCCACCCCGTCAAGTTGATGCTACTGCTGAGACTGCTCAATCAAGTGGGGTAGCCAATTCTCAGCAGATCGAGGAGAGCATGGGTCGGCTGAAGGCTATTGTCTTCGCCAATGGGTTTCTCGACCAGATCCAAGCTGATCCTCAAGCAAGCCATGCTGCTAAGGAATTGCTTGTCTTCCTTCTTGGCCAAAAACTCGACGCTCAACAGGCTGCTGCTTTGGCTAACCTTCAATCTTTTTTAGTGGATGCTTCGGCCACCTTTCATCAAATCAAGGACGTTGGTCAAGCTGTCAGCTTTAAGGAAGCAAAAGTCTCTGCTGGTAAAACTCAAGTTGCAGCAATGAAAGAGGACTTCAAGAAGTTCACTGCTAGGAAGGTTTTGATCGCAGATGAAATCTCTGAAGTCGACATCAAACTTGAAGAGCTGCACCGAGAGATTACCAAACTGGAGAAAAAGCGAGCTGATTTGGTCGAGGAAGGCCCTGCTGTGAAGGATCAATTGGACGTGCTTACTAAAGATTCCAAGGCTCTGATCATCTCGACAAAAGAGGTTATCAAGGAATTGGAGATTGATCAGGCTGTGAAGAAGGGTCTCGATGCCAAGATTGCCACCTTTGCTGATTGTTTGAACTCTTTTAAGACCCTACTGTAGGACTCTTTTTTTTTTTTAATATGTAATGATGGCACAATTCTAACCATGGCTTTCGATGCCAATTACGTGTAATATTTCGACACTGGTTTTGGCACCTAAGCCATATAATTTGACGTTTAATTTGCCAAGTCTTTTCAGTTTCCACTACGCATTTATTTTGACGGCTATTCATTTATTGTTGCATCGCTCAAACTTCCTTGCACCCCTTCACACAGTCGTCGCTTTGTTTCTGGGGAATGAACCAATTTATTGCAATCTTATACCACGTTTTCTTGATTCAATGCAAGTCTTTGTTCATTAAAAGCCAAAGCTATTCACGATGGTGGTGGTAATCTGCATGGCCTATAACCGTAAGATGAAGAGTTGGCAACTGATTGCCACTAATTAATGCATTCCTTGGTTGTTACCCTATAAATGGAGCGTTTTTGGTTACTCCTTTTCAGTAACTTCTCCAAACTCTCCCTTGTTTCTTTTCCAGAATTCTTTTCCTGCTTTCATAACTCCCCTCAGTCATGGCTATTCGTCGTGTTCTTAACCAGATCCGGAACTTGGCTTTTGATCAAGACTTATTCTGGGAGTTGCATTCTTTCCTCCCTTTGGCTGAAGAGCTTACGGGGCTTATTAACCAACTCCTTTCGAGGAATATTATTGCCTCGGTAAGAATTCCTCTTCAGGAGTTCTCGGGCCTCCTGCACGAAGCTGTACCTCTATATGAAGAACACCGGGAGCTTACTGCTCGAGTGTTCTTTGCTGAACACCAGATTGATGAGAAGATGGAGGAGTATGAAGAGTTGAAGGCTGCTCTTAGCCAGGCGAAACTCGAGGGGAATGTGGGAGCTCTGAAACCCTTGGTGGACAAGCTTTCTTCTACTGCCCGTGAAGAGCTGGATATTCGACAGGAGAAATCGCGACTGGAATCCCAACAAGAAGATGTCTTGAGGCGCATGGAGCCTCTTAAGGCCAGATACAATAGTTGTAGGGCCAACCCTCCTTTTTAAAATTTCTTTGCCATAGTTGTAATGCTCTATTCTATTCAATAAAACATTCGCATTTGGCAATTGATTCTCTTTTACTTCTTTATTCGATGTTTATTTCATGCAATGTTGGCTTATACGTTTTTAAATATTTGCCATTTATCGTCATTTGTCGATTACCTCCTAATTCCTTAATCGAATAAGCGTTGTTTAAAAGCACTTTCTCGACTGAAAAAGGGCCTTCCCAGTTTGGGGACCATTTTCCGTAACGTTTATCTTTTTTATCAATTGGTAAGACGACCTTCCATACGTAATCACCAAGCATAAAAGATTTAGCTCTAACCTTTTTGTTATAAGCTTTAGCAATGCGATCCTTTTGCCTGGTTAAGGTATCCAACACCAATAGTCTTTCTTCGTCGAGATTGACTAATTCGTCAAGCATCATACTCCAATAATCTTCACTTGGAATTTCCTCTTGCCTTTGAATTCTGCATGACTGTAAATATACTTCTACTGGTAGTACCGCTTCTTGACCATATGCTAGTCGAAAAGGCGTTGCTCCGGTAGACTCCTTAGGTGAATTCCTGTAAGCCCAAAGCACTTGGCCTAACGTTTGATGCCAGTTTTTAGGTTTTCGACCAATATGTTTTTTAATCAAGGAGATCAACGTTTTGTTGGCCGCTTCGACTTGCCCATTCGCTTGAGCATAATAGGGGGTCGAGGTTAGGAGTTTTATACCCCAAGATTCTGCGAATGATGCTACCTTTTGGCCTACAAACACTGTGCCTTGGTCTGTAGTAAGTGACTCAGGTAGCCCAAAGCGGTACACTATGTGATTCTGAATGAACTCGATCACCGTGTCCTGGGTCACATTTTGTAGAGGAATTGCCTCCACCCACTTGGTAAAGTAATCTATAGCCACTATGATGTACTTATGCTGCCTAGAAGAACATGGGTTAATTTCACCAATTAGGTCTAAAGCCCAACCCCTGAATGGCCAGGGCTTAATAATCGAGTGTAGTTCACTTGCTGGCACATGTTGTATCCCCGCGTGTCTCTGACAATCTTGGCACCTCTTGGCATACTCCATACAATCTTTCATAATAGTAGGCCAATACATCCCTTGTCGAAATAGGATCCATTTCATCTTGATTCCTGCCTGGTGGGCACCACATAGCCCGTCGTGAACGGCCGAGATCGCTATGAACGCGTCGTCTTCACTTAAACACTTCAGTAGTGTTCCGTCGACGTTTTTCTTGAATAGCTCGTTTCCCATGATGACATAGCTCATTGCCCTGTATTTTGTCTTTCTATCTGTAGTACCCACAGGATTTTGCAAGTAATCGACGATTGGCTTTCTCCAATCATTAGGTGCCATATTGTCAATGACCAGGATGTCGAGGTTAGAGGGGTTCAGTTTTTCTTTGACCTCGATAAGCTCTTTTAACCTACATTTATCGACCATATATCCTGATGCGATTTGTGCCAATTCATTGGCTTCTTGATTGTCCACTCTGGAAACGTGACCTAGCCTAGCTTCGTCGAATTTGGCCAATAAATTACTAGCTTTCGTGTAATACCTAGCTAGATTTTCACTAATGCACTTGTATTCCTTGGTAAGTTGCTTTATTACCAATTCAGAGTCCCCTTTTACGACGACATTCTTTGCCCCGAGGGCTATCAAGATCTCGAGGCCTGATGTTAATGCCTCATACTCAGCCTCATTGTTTGAGCAGTTACTCTTAATCTTAAACTTGAATTTTGTGGGGATGCCCCTTGGGGATACGATGAACATCCCGATCCCAGTGCCATTCTTATGGCTAGAACCATCGAAAAATAGCTTCCAAGGTTGGATGCCTACGTAAGTTATAATTTCTTGAGGCAAAGTATGGTCTGCCAGGAAGTCAGCAATTGCTTGTCCCTTAACTGCCTTTAGTGGGGCATAAGTTAGTGAATACTCGGTTAGGGCTAAAGCCCATTTACCAATTCGACTATGCAAGATAGGTTTGGATAACATGTGCTTTATTATATCATAATGAGAAAAAACCATTACATCGATTGGCTTTATATAATATTTCAGCTTTACACAAGAGAAGTACAAGCATAAACACAATTTCTCGATCATGGTGTATCGAGTCTCTGCATCATTTAACACCCTGCTTAAGTAAAATATGGCTCTTTCTTTGCTATCTTCATCTTCTTGAGCCAGCATGCTTCCGATGGTTCCATCCGTGGCAGAGATGTACAGCTTCATTGGCTTTCCTCTTATAGGTGGTGCCATTATAGGTGGGCTAGACAAGTACACTCTGAGTTCATCGAACGCTTTTTGATGCTCTGCTTCCCAGCGGAACGCATCTTCTTTTTTAAGTCGAAGAAGTGGGGAAAATGACTTGGTCTTCTCACTGAGGTTAGCAATGAATCTCCTTAGGAAGTTAATCTTTCCCAATAGTGATTGCAGTTGTTTCTTGCTAGTTGGTGGACTAGTGTCGAGAATGGCTTTAGCTTTGTTTTTGTTGATCTCGATACCCTTTTTATGCACCACAAAACCCAAAAAATCACCTGCAATAACACCAAAGGCACATTTAAGGGGATTCATCTTCAAGCCATATTTTCTCATCCTCTCAAAGGATTTCCTTAGATGCAACAAATGGTCATCCCTTGATGGGGATTTCACCACAATGTCATCAATATAAACCTGCATGAAGGTTTCTATAAAATCATGAAAAATGGTATTCATTACCCTTTGGTAGGTCGCGCCAGCGTTTTTCAACCCAAATGGCATGACCACCCACTCGTACGTCCCCAAGGCACCGGGACATCGAAAAGCTGTTTTCGACACGTCCTCTTCTGCTATGAAGATTTGGTTGTAGCCTGAGTAACCATCCAACAAGCTTAAGTATTCATGACCTGCAGCTGAATCCACCATCATCTCAGCAATAGGCATGTGATACTCGTCTTTTGGAGTGGCAGCGTTAAGATCTCGGAAATCTATGCAAACTCTCATCTTCCCATTCTTCTTGATTACTGGAACCACGTTGGCTAACCAGTCCACATATCGAGCTGTTCTGATAAATTTACACCTGAGGAGTCTTTCGATTTCTTCCTTGATTTTCACCAACACATCTGGATGGAACCTCCTGGGCAGTTGCTTGACTGGTTTCTTGTTTTCTTTGATGGGTAACTTCAATTCCACCACTTCTCGACTGAGGCCAGGCATTTCATCGTAATCCCAAGCGAAACAGTCTTTGAATTCCTTGAGTAGTTTCACCATCCTGTCTTTTAGCTCCGGGTCAATGAGAGCACTAATATACGTTGGCCTCTTTTCTAAGCCATCACCCAGGTCTACTTCTTCTAAAGGGTCTTGCGCTTCCATTTTCTTGGAAATTCGACCACTGGCTTCTCGAAGCCTAATGGGCCGTCATCATAGATGCAATCTAGCCTCAGATTGCAAGGTCCTCGAATCCGCATTTCTCAGCACTCTGCTCGTTTATTTCTATGCACGTGTCATCCTTATTTATTGTTGCCTCCTCCTGAGGTGTTAATTCGACAGGCAGGATTGAGACATTAGCTTCGTCTATAGCCATTTCTTTGGCCATCCTCTCGGCCTCCAGGCCGTTCTTATTTTGTTTTCGGCTGCGTAAGCCGAAATTCGAGCCATGCTCGAATTAATCATCTTTATCATTGGCTTGCCACCCATCAGTGACATCTTTCTCTTCATCACTGTGCCATCCGCTCATGGCATCAGGTTTACATGCTTCATTGAGGTTTAGGCCCCGGATGGGATCCAACGTTACTGAATACTCTGAGTAGGGGTTGAAGTATGGCTAGCCACTGTGTCTAAAGGAGCAATTGTGGCTAAACTCTTCTCAAATTCTTCTTACCAACGTAGCTTGTTTCTGCTAAATAGTAGCTTTGATCTGCTTGTACATTTTCGACAACTCCATCAGCTTTCCAAATGGATATACGTTGGTGTAAGGTCGAAGGCACTGCCCCCACGCCATGAATCCATTCTCTTCCCAGCAGCAAATTGTAATTGGCCTTTGAAGGGACCACGATGAACAATGTGGAACGGGCTACTGTTCCTACGGTTATGTTCAACATGATTGCCCCTAGGGAAGAACCTGTCTTTCCTTCATAATCGGAAAGTACCATGTCATGTGAGATTAGATCCGCTTCAGTTTTTCCTAACTTCTTGAGCATAAATCCGGGCATGAGGTTAATTGCAGCTCCCCCGTCGACAAGGACTTTGTTAACACCCTTCTCCTCGACTCTGGCCCAAACAAATAGCGGTTTCAAATGGCTCTTCATTTGCTCGGTTGGCCTTTGGAAGATAGCTCTTTCATCTTCGACGGATCCTCTCTGCATCACATAATAACACAAAGGATTGTCATCTGGTTCGTCGTCGACCTAGTAGTCTTCCTCGCTTTCAGTGACCTCTGAATTCTATCGAATTCTGCAGGTAGGATGGACACGATGCAGATGATGTTGAGCTCTTCTCCCTCACTGTCGTCGAAATCTTCGAGCATGTCTTCATCCTCATCCTCGACGACATCCTTCCCTTTTTCCTTAGCTGGATTTGGTGGTATGGTTGTTCCCTGTTTGATGGCGTGATCCAGCTGGTTGATAATCGACGCCACACTAGTTCATTGCGAGAGTTGTCTTCTGGCTTTATGTCCCATAATGAGCGGAACTTGCCACCTCTTTCCCTCTCAGCTTTCCTTTTCCTCAAAAAACGCCTGAACTGAGTCCTGGTCATCTGTTCAGGAGCATAGTAGTTCTCAGAGCCATAGGAGTAGCTTCGTGACACACGGGAATTGTTGATGTAAGAGGATCCCTGGCCTAAGTCGATTTTCTGCCACTTAGGGTATGGTTTTGGCCTTGGAGGCGTTGGCCTGAACCATTGGTTTCTTGGCAATCCAGCATTGGGGAGGTAAGTTTTGTCTTTACTGCTTGTTTTCTGGCCTTTATGGCCATCGAGTTCCTGGTCTCTTTCGACCCACTCCTCGTGAGGGTACTTCAGTCTCCTGGATACAGGAGCCTTCCTCTGATAATGCCTTTTCATTTCTGAATCTTGATAGGCCTTGGCTGCGGATTTGTCGAAAACAGCGCTGCATCGAGGGCACAGCATAACTTCTTTCTCGCCATCTTTGCTGCGGGATAGAAACTCGACAAGGGTTTCTCCAGCCTTGGGGTAAACCTCTTCCAAGTTCACTTCTTTCACGACGTCTGGTTCTTCGACAGCCGTGTTTTCCTCCTTTGCCTCCTCGAGTGTCAGGCCCAGATTCAGCTTCTCGGAAATGTCAACCATGCCAATGTAGAAAGGTTCCACGTAGTTGGCTTCAGCTACCTGCAGTGGGTCGGAGTCAATCTTCATTTGACTTTTGGCTTTTTCGTCATACTTGAGCCTTCCTGAGTCCAATGCCCCCTGCACGAGGTCCCTGAAACGAACACATTGTGAGGTCCAATGACCAAAAAAGTTATGATATTTGCAATATTTCTTCTCTTTCGTTTGTTCAGGAGAGGGAAGTTTTTGGTCTTTGGGGACCACAAGCAAACCATCAGACACAAGTATATCATAGATTGCATCACATTTGGCCACATCAAAAGTATAAGTTTTTACAGCAGGAATCGTGTTCTTGGGGTTTTCCTCCCCAAGTTTGTTTTCACGTGGTTTCAATGCTTTACACACATAAGGATCCCCTGGCTGAAGTTCAGCCAGATTGACGTCATTCAAATCGACGTCCGCAGGGACTTCTCGATAGACACATGGACTCTGACCTACTGAATCCGCATCTATGTACGCTACCTTCTCCTTCTTTGGCCACTTAGCAGTCTTGGCCCTTTCCTCTGAATTTTCGGCCTTTAGCAATTCGATGTGCCTCACTCTATCTGCGAGCAAAGACATATCTCGAATATACTGAGTGTCGATCTTCTTTCTAATAGAATACTCTAGACCACCAGCGGCTAAGACAACTAGCTCGTGTTCAGGAACATGGGTGAAGCATCGAGATTTAAGCATCCTAAACCTGTTTAAGTAATCATCAATAGACTATGCTGGCTTTCTTTTGACACTAGCCAAGTCCTTCAAACTTACTTTGCACTCTCCCCTAAAGAACTGTTCATGGAAAATTCTTTCCAACTGAGCCCATGTATGGACTGACCTAGGAGCGAGGGTGGTGAACCAGGTAAAGGCATTTTTGGTTAAAGAACTCGGGAAGTACTTCATTTTTAAATTTTCATTGATGGCTAAGTCTCCTGCTTCGATTTGGTACCTGGCTATGTGTTCTACCGTGGACTCTCCTGAATCCCCTGAGAACTTAGTGAATTTGGGGACCTTCCAGCCTCGAGGAAGTTCTGATTCGAGAACCTCCTCTGTAAAGGCTGACACAAAATGGGGTCTATTCGCGAAACCCACGTTGAAACCATGTTGGTTCAACAATTGCTCCACCACGGCAGCAACATTTTGTTGCCCCCCAGCGTTCTGGTGTCGAATTCTTTCTAGCACACCATCAGCGTGTTCTTCCCTGTTTACCATATACACATTTTGCAATGGTGGCTGCACTGCCTCGTACAAAGGGTTTGCCCTCATCTCTTGGTGTTGCGGCGCTTGATAGCGCACCGGGGCAGGGACATGGTTAGGCAACGGGATTTGGTTAATCCCTGGTGCCGGTTGGACTTCGACTGGTGCCCCCAGGGCTGTCGCCAAACGATCCATCTGTCGTGCCAAATGCTGATTATTGGCATTATTATTTTGGAGCACAGGGTTGATTAGCTCACCTATCTGTCGAGATAGCATGTTAACCATTTCATGGTTACTATCATCTACTTGCTGCCTAATGGCTTGAAGTGAACCATTATTCATACCTGTAGATAAATAAATTTGTGAACTAGATCCAGGGATAGGGGGACTAACTCGACTTCCCAAGTTTAACATTGTTCCATTTGCCCCAAAAGGGGGTATGCTGAATGGGGGAACATTTTCAGGGAACGTCGAATACGTGCCTTGTATGCCTTGCATCATAGATGTAGGCATACCATAAGGCATGTCCCTCGTAATCGTTGGAACAATTTGTGCCTGTACTGATGTAGATACAGGCATTTCTGCAACTGCAGAAATTGCCACGTTCTGGGTTGGCATACTGGTGCCATGCCTCATTCCAGTAGACACTTCTTCATTATTATTACCACTACTTCCCCCGGGACTACTCTGGTTACCCACGTTAGATCCTTGAGGGGAGGTTCTTCCTCGGTTGCTTGCCATACTCAAAGTCTTACCACTTCTCAGGTGCATATAAATCACAATCCAGGCCAGTAGCAAATACCAAATAGCATGCAGCAAACAAAACACACAAAACGCTTCTGTAAAACTTAGTTTTCACAAAAACGGTCCCACTGGGCGTGCCAATTTGTTTACACGGATTTTTGGTAAACAAATATCCTCTTAGTTCGACTAAAGGAAGTTTAGATTTCAGGGTCCTTTTGAGAAAACGTTTTGCCAAAGTGTAGTGTGTGGACGGATGTGTTTTCGACAATAATAAACAACTTCAAACGAAACTGGATTTTATTGAATATGAGTCGATTACAAAATAGTTAAGCAAACCAAAATAACTTTAAAGCAAATTTCGACAAAACAAGCTACACATAAGAACTGGGAATTAACAAACTGCAATGCAAGGAAATTAAAGCGTTGGTTCTGCAACATACTCCTCCATCATCACGTTCTGCTCTCGAAGTCTCATTGATGCGGACGTTTAGAGCTTTTAGTGAATTTTCAGAGTTTTTCAGTTGGAACCCTCTCTTCTGCTGCTGCTTCCTTTATTTATATTGTTCTTTCTGCCCATGTTCTTGGCGGTTTTACTTGGATGCACGATGGCTTCGTGGGTTTTGAATTTTGGCGCCATACCCCACGTTTAGCCGATGGTCTTCGCGCACGTGACTCTATTGCCACGTGGATGGTTCTGAGTCGTGGGCAACCGTTGCTATTCGTGGCATCGTGGGTGTACGCACGTGCCTGTAATCGCTTGTTATTCGGTAACTGCCTCTTCCATTAAGGTGATCGAGATTTCTTCATCTTCTGAGTGTGTCGAGTTATGGCTTTTACTAACTTGTCCTTGAGGGACATCGTGTGCTGAGTTGCCGGCTTCGCCCAACCCCTTATGTCGAGAAACCACTTTTTGTACCATGGTGTCGATAATTGTAATGCTTGTAATTTTGGCTTAACACCTCCCAAATCTTATATATAGCTCTTACCACTTGAGTAACCTCAGACATGGCATTGCACTGTACTTATTGATTGATTTCTGCTGGGTTCAAATATCACTTTTGCATCATATATTGTTGCCGTTCTAGGAATTCAGAAGACGACATTGAAAGTACAAATATGTATGGCTATTCACTTATTTGGGGTGCTCGACCAAAGGAGCTAAAATTTAGAAGAAAAATAGACACATGAACTGATGAACATATAGATCAAAGAAACGAAACTGTATAATTAAGTTCATCACTTTGCCAGCAGACTTTATGGGCGTGATCCTCTGCTTCCACTTGGTGGCGGCGGAGACTCTATCTTCTGATCCCATTCACGGCCTTTAGCATGTTCTTCAGGAGGAGGTGCCACTACGGGTTCTCTGTCACATAATGACATAATATAACAAGCCACCTCGATCATTCAAAGTTCACTCATTTGAGTGTACATAGATAATACAAATTAGCTAGTGATGCATGTTTAATTAACTAAGAATTGAAATACCTTTCAGCA
>NC_080046.1:47503377-47557009 GCF_012489685.1 Lotus japonicus
GTAATGATGGCACAATTCTAACCATGGCTTTCGATGCCAATTACGTGTAATATTTCGACACTGGTTTTGGCACCTAAGCCATATAATTTGACGTTTAATTTGCCAAGTCTTTTCAGTTTCCACTACGCATTTATTTGACGGCTATTCATTTATTGTTGCATCGCTCAAACTTCCTTGCACCCCTTCACACAGTCGTCGCTTTGTTTCTGGGGAATGAACCAATTTATTGCAATCTTATACCACGTTTCTTGATTCAATGCAAGTCTTGTTCATTAAAAGCCAAAGCTATTCACGATGGTGGTGGTAATCTGCATGGCCTATAACCGTAAGATGAAGAGTTGGCAACTGATTGCCACTAATTAATGCATTCCTTGGTTGTTACCCTATAAATGGAGCGTTTTTGGTTACTCCTTTTCAGTAACTTCTCCAAACTCTCCCTTGTTTCTTTTCCAGAATTCTTTTCCTGCTTTCATAACTCCCCTCAGTCATGGCTATTCGTCGTGTTCTTAACCAGATCCGGAACTTGGCTTTTGATCAAGACTTATTCTGGGAGTTGCATTCTTTCCTCCCTTGGCTGAAGAGCTTACGGGGCTTATTAACCAACTCCTTTCGAGGAATATTATTGCCTCGGTAAGAATTCCTCTTCAGGAGTTCTCGGGCCTCCTGCACGAAGCTGTACCTCTATATGAAGAACACCGGGAGCTTACTGCTCGAGTGTTCTTTGCTGAACACCAGATTGATGAGAAGATGGAGGAGTATGAAGAGTTGAAGGCTGCTCTTAGCCAGGCGAAACTCGAGGGGAATGTGGGAGCTCTGAAACCCTTGGTGGACAAGCTTTCTTCTACTGCCCGTGAAGAGCTGGATATTCGACAGGAGAAATCGCGACTGGAATCCCAACAAGAAGATGTCTTGAGGCGCATGGAGCCTCTTAAGGCCAGATACAATAGTTGTAGGGCCAACCCTCCTTTTTAAAATTTCTTTGCCATAGTTGTAATGCTCTATTCTATTCAATAAAACATTCGCATTTGGCAATTGATTCTCTTTTACTTCTTTATTCGATGTTTATTTCATGCAATGTTGGCTTATACGTTTTTAAATATTTGCCATTTATCGTCATTTGTCGATTACCTCCTAATTCCTTAATCGAATAAGCGTTGTTTAAAAGCACTTTCTCGACTGAAAAAGGGCCTTCCCAGTTTGGGGACCATTTTCCGTAACGTTTATCTTTTTTATCAATTGGTAAGACGACCTTCCATACGTAATCACCAAGCATAAAAGATTTAGCTCTAACCTTTTTGTTATAAGCTTTAGCAATGCGATCCTTTTGCCTGGTTAAGGTATCCAACACCAATAGTCTTTCTTCGTCGAGATTGACTAATTCGTCAAGCATCATACTCCAATAATCTTCACTTGGAATTTCCTCTTGCCTTTGAATTCTGCATGACTGTAAATATACTTCTACTGGTAGTACCGCTTCTTGACCATATGCTAGTCGAAAAGGCGTTGCTCCGGTAGACTCCTTAGGTGAATTCCTGTAAGCCCAAAGCACTTGGCCTAACGTTTGATGCCAGTTTTTAGGTTTTCGACCAATATGTTTTTTAATCAAGGAGATCAACGTTTTGTTGGCCGCTTCGACTTGCCCATTCGCTTGAGCATAATAGGGGGTCGAGGTTAGGAGTTTTATACCCCAAGATTCTGCGAATGATGCTACCTTTTGGCCTACAAACACTGTGCCTTGGTCTGTAGTAAGTGACTCAGGTAGCCCAAAGCGGTACACTATGTGATTCTGAATGAACTCGATCACCGTGTCCTGGGTCACATTTTGTAGAGGAATTGCCTCCACCCACTTGGTAAAGTAATCTATAGCCACTATGATGTACTTATGCTGCCTAGAAGAACATGGGTTAATTTCACCAATTAGGTCTAAAGCCCACCCCTGAATGGCCAGGGCTTAATAATCGAGTGTAGTTCACTTGCTGGCACATGTTGTATCCCCGCGTGTCTCTGACAATCTTGGCACCTCTTGGCATACTCCATACAATCTTTCATAATAGTAGGCCAATACATCCCTTGTCGAAATAGGATCCATTTCATCTTGATTCCTGCCTGGTGGGCACCACATAGCCCGTCGTGAACGGCCGAGATCGCTATGAACGCGTCGTCTTCACTTAAACACTTCAGTAGTGTTCCGTCGACGTTTTTCTTGAATAGCTCGTTTCCCATGATGACATAGCTCATTGCCCTGTATTTTGTCTTTCTATCTGTAGTACCCACAGGATTTTGCAAGTAATCGACGATTGGCTTTCTCCAATCATTAGGTGCCATATTGTCAATGACCAGGATGTCGAGGTTAGAGGGGTTCAGTTTTTCTTTGACCTCGATAAGCTCTTTTAACCTACATTTATCGACCATATATCCTGATGCGATTTGTGCCAATTCATTGGCTTCTTGATTGTCCACTCTGGAAACGTGACCTAGCCTAGCTTCGTCGAATTTGGCCAATAAATTACTAGCTTTCGTGTAATACCTAGCTAGATTTTCACTAATGCACTTGTATTCCTTGGTAAGTTGCTTTATTACCAATTCAGAGTCCCCTTTTACGACGACATTCTTTGCCCCGAGGGCTATCAAGATCTCGAGGCCTGATGTTAATGCCTCATACTCAGCCTCATTGTTTGAGCAGTTACTCTTAATCTTAAACTTGAATTTTGTGGGGATGCCCCTTGGGGATACGATGAACATCCCGATCCCAGTGCCATTCTTATGGCTAGAACCATCGAAAAATAGCTTCCAAGGTTGGATGCCTACGTAAGTTATAATTTCTTGAGGCAAAGTATGGTCTGCCAGGAAGTCAGCAATTGCTTGTCCCTTAACTGCCTTTAGTGGGGCATAAGTTAGTGAATACTCGGTTAGGGCTAAAGCCCATTTACCAATTCGACTATGCAAGATAGGTTTGGATAACATGTGCTTTATTATATCATAATGAGAAAAAACCATTACATCGATTGGCTTTATATAATATTTCAGCTTTACACAAGAGAAGTACAAGCATAAACACAATTTCTCGATCATGGTGTATCGAGTCTCTGCATCATTTAACACCCTGCTTAAGTAAAATATGGCTCTTTCTTTGCTATCTTCATCTTCTTGAGCCAGCATGCTTCCGATGGTTCCATCCGTGGCAGAGATGTACAGCTTCATTGGCTTTCCTCTTATAGGTGGTGCCATTATAGGTGGGCTAGACAAGTACACTCTGAGTTCATCGAACGCTTTTTGATGCTCTGCTTCCCAGCGGAACGCATCTTCTTTTTTAAGTCGAAGAAGTGGGGAAAATGACTTGGTCTTCTCACTGAGGTTAGCAATGAATCTCCTTAGGAAGTTAATCTTTCCCAATAGTGATTGCAGTTGTTTCTTGCTAGTTGGTGGACTAGTGTCGAGAATGGCTTTAGCTTTGTTTTTGTTGATCTCGATACCCTTTTTATGCACCACAAAACCCAAAAAATCACCTGCAATAACACCAAAGGCACATTTAAGGGGATTCATCTTCAAGCCATATTTTCTCATCCTCTCAAAGGATTTCCTTAGATGCAACAAATGGTCATCCCTTGATGGGGATTTCACCACAATGTCATCAATATAAACCTGCATGAAGGTTTCTATAAAATCATGAAAAATGGTATTCATTACCCTTTGGTAGGTCGCGCCAGCGTTTTTCAACCCAAATGGCATGACCACCCACTCGTACGTCCCCAAGGCACCGGGACATCGAAAAGCTGTTTTCGACACGTCCTCTTCTGCTATGAAGATTTGGTTGTAGCCTGAGTAACCATCCAACAAGCTTAAGTATTCATGACCTGCAGCTGAATCCACCATCATCTCAGCAATAGGCATGTGATACTCGTCTTTTGGAGTGGCAGCGTTAAGATCTCGGAAATCTATGCAAACTCTCATCTTCCCATTCTTCTTGATTACTGGAACCACGTTGGCTAACCAGTCCACATATCGAGCTGTTCTGATAAATTTACACCTGAGGAGTCTTTCGATTTCTTCCTTGATTTTCACCAACACATCTGGATGGAACCTCCTGGGCAGTTGCTTGACTGGTTTCTTGTTTTCTTTGATGGGTAACTTCAATTCCACCACTTCTCGACTGAGGCCAGGCATTTCATCGTAATCCCAAGCGAAACAGTCTTTGAATTCCTTGAGTAGTTTCACCATCCTGTCTTTTAGCTCCGGGTCAATGAGAGCACTAATATACGTTGGCCTCTTTTCTAAGCCATCACCCAGGTCTATTTCTTCTAAAGGGTCTTGCGCTTCCATTTTCTTGGACAATTCGACCACTGGCTTCTCGAAGCCTAATGGGCCGTCATCATAGATGCAATCTAGCCTCAGATTGCATAGGTCCTCGAATCCGCATTTCTCAGCACTCTGCTCGTTTATTTCTATGCACGTGTCATCCTTATTTATTGTTGCCTCCTCCTGAGGTGTTAATTCGACAGGCAGGATTGAGACATTAGCTTCGTCTATAGCCATTTCTTTGGCCATCCTCTCGGCCTCCAAGGCCGTTCTTATTTTGTTTTCGGCTGCGTAAGCCGAAATTCGAGCCATGCTCGAATTAATCATCTTTATCATTGGCTTGCCACCCATCAGTGACATCTTTCTCTTCATCACTGTGCCATCCACTCATGGCATCAGGTTTACATGCTTCATTGAGGTTTAGGCCCCGGATGGGGTCCAACGTTACTGAGTACTCTGAGTAGGGGTTGAAGTACTGGCTAGCCACTGTGTCTAAAGGAGCAATTGTGGCTAAACTCTTCTCGAAATTCTTCTTACCAACGTAGCTTGTTTCTGCTAAATAGTAGCTTTGATCTGCTTGTACATTTTCGACAACTCCATCAGCTTTCCAAATGGATATACGTTGGTGTAAGGTCGAAGGCACTGCCCCCACGCCATGAATCCATTCTCTTCCCAGCAGCAAATTGTAATTGGCCTTTGAAGGGACCACGATGAACAATGTGGAACGGGCTACTGTTCCTACGGTTATGTTCAACATGATTGCCCCTAGGGAAGAACCTGTCTTTCCTTCATAATCGGAAAGTACCATGTCATGTGAGATTAGATCCGCTTCAGTTTTTCCTAACTTCTTGAGCATAAATCCGGGCATGAGGTTAATTGCAGCTCCCCCGTCGACAAGGACTTTGTTAACACCCTTCTCCTCGACTCTGGCCCAAACAAATAGCGGTTTCAAATGGCTCTTCATTTGCTCGGTTGGCCTTTGGAAGATAGCTCTTTCATCTTCGACGGATCCTCTCTGCATCACATAATAACACAAAGGATTGTCATCTGGTTCGTCGTCGACATAGTAGTCTTCCTCACTTTCAGTGACCTCTGAGATTCTATCGAATTCTGCAGGTAGGATGGACACGATGCAGATGATGTTGAGCTCTTCTCCCTCACTGTCGTCGAAATCTTCGAGCATGTCTTCATCCTCATCCTCTACGACATTCTTCCCTTTTTCCTTAGCTGGATTTGATGGTATGGTTGCTCCCTGTTTGATGGCGTGATCCAGCTGGTTGATAATCGACGCCACATTAGGTTCATTGCGAGAGTTATCTTCTGGCTTTATGTCCCATAGTGAACGGAACTTGCCACCTCTTTCCCTCTCAGCTTTCCTTTTCCTCAAAAAACGCCTGAACTGAGTCCTGGTCATCTGTTCAGGGGCATAGTAGTTCTCAGAGCCATAGGAGTAGCTTCGTGACACACGGGAATTGTTGATGTAAGAGGATCCCTGGCCTAAGTCGATTTTCTGCCACTTAGGGTATGGTTTTGGCCTTGGAGGCATTGGCCTGAACCATTGGTTTCTTGGCAATCCAGCATTGGGGAGGTAGGTTTTGTCTTTACTGCTTGTTTTTTGGCCTTTATGGCCATCGAGTTCCTGGTCTCTTTCGACCCACTCCTCATGAGGGTACTTCAGTCTCCTGGATACAGGAGCCTTCTTCTGATAATGCCTTTTCATTTCTGAATCTTGATAGGCCTTGGCTGCGGATTTGTCGAAAACAGCGCTGCATCGAGGGCACAACATAACCTCCCTCTCGCCGTCTTTGCTGCGGGATAGAAACTCGACAAGGGTTTCTCCAGCCTTGGGGTAAGCCTCTTCCAAGTTCACTTCTTTCACGACGTCTGGTTCTTCGACAGCCATGTTTTCCTCCTTTGCCTCCTCGAGTGTTAGGCCCAGATTCAGCTTCTCGGAAATGTCAACCACGCCAATGTAGAAAGGTTCCACGTAGTTGGCTTCAGCTACCTGCAGTGGGTCAGAGTCAATCTTCATTTGACTTTTGGCTTTTTCGTCATACTTGAGCCTTCCTGAGTCCAATGCCCCCTGCACGAGGTCCCTGAAACGAACACATTGTGAGGTCCAATGACCAAAAAAGTTATGATATTTGCAATATTTCTTCCCTTTCCTTTGTTCAGGAGAAGGAAGTTTTTGGTCTTTGGGGACCACAAGCAAACCATCAGACACAAGTATATCATAGATTGCATCACATTTGGCCACATCAAAAGTATAAGTTTTTACAGCAGGAATCGTGTTCTTGGGATTTTCCTCCCCAAGCTTGTTTTCTCGTGGTTTCAATGCTTTACACACATAAGGATCCCCTGGCTGAAGTTCAGCCAGATTGACGTCATTCAAATCGACGTCCGCAGGGACTTCTCGATAAACACATGGATTCTGACCTACTGAATCCGCATCTATGTACGCTACTTTCTCCTTCTTTGGCCACTTAGTGGTCTTGGCCCTTTCCTCTGACTTTTCGGCCTTTAGCATTTCGATGTGCCTCACTCTATCTGCGAGTAAAGACATATCTCGAATATACTGAGTGTCGATCTTCTTTCTAATAGAATACTCTAGACCACCAGCGGCTAAGACAACTAGCTCGTGTTCAGGAACATGGGTGAAGCATCGAGATTTAAGCATCCTAAACCTGTTTAGGTAATCATCAATAGACTCTGCTGGCTTTCTTTTGACACTAGCCAGGTCTTTCAAACTTACTTTGCACTCTCCCCTAAAGAACTGTTCATGGAAAATTCTTTCCAACTGGGCCCATGTACGGACTGACCTGGGAGCGAGGGTAGTGAACCAGGTAAATGCATTTTTGGTTAAAGAACTCGGGAAGTACTTCATTTTCAAATTTTCATTGATGGCTAAGTCTCCTGCTTCGATTTGGTACCTGGCTATGTGTTCTACTGTGGACTCTCCTGAATCCCCTGAGAACTTAGTGAATTTGGGGACCTTCCAGCCTCGAGGAAGTTCTGATTCGAGAACCTCCTCTGTAAAGGCTGACACAAAATGGGGTCTATTCGCGAAACCCACGTTGAAACCATGTTGGTTCAACAATTGCTCCACCACAGCAGCAACATTTTGTTGCCCCCCAGCGTTCTGGTGTCGAATTCTTTCTAACACACCATCAGCGTGTTCTTCCCTGTTTACCATATACACATTTTGCAATGGTGGCTGCACTGCCTCGTACAAAGGGTTTGCCCTCATCTCTTGGTGTTGCGGCGCCTGATAGCGCGCCGGGGCAGGGACATGGTTAGGCAACGGGATTTGGTTAATCCCTGGTGCCGGTTGGACTTCGACTGGTGCCCCCAGGGCTGTTGCCAAACGATCCATCTGTCGTGCCAAATGCTGATTATTGGCATTATTATTTTGGAGCACAGGGTTGATTAGCTCACCTATCTGTCGAGATAGCATGTTAACCATTTCATGGTTACTATCATCTACTTGCTGCCTAATGGCTTGAAGTGAACCATTATTCATACCTGTAGATAAATAAATTTGTGAACTAGATCCAGGAATAGGGGGACTAACTCGACTTCCCAAGTTTAACATTGTTCCGTTTACCCCAAAAGGGGGTATGCTGAATGGGGGAACATTTTCAGGGAACGTCGAACACGTGCCTTGTATGCTTTGCATCATAGATGCAGGCATACCATAAGGCATGTCCCTCGTAATCGTTGGAACGATTTGTGCCTGTACTGATGTAGATACAGGCATTTCTGCAACTGCAGAAATTGCCACATTCTGGGTTGGCATACTGGTGCCATGCCCCATTCCAGTAGACACTTCTTCATTATTATTACCACTACTTCCCCCGGGACTACTCTGATTACCCACGTTAGATCCTTGAGGGGAGGTTCTTCCTCGATTGCTTGCCATACTTATAGTCTTACCACTTCTCAGGCGCATATAAATCACAATCAAGGCAAGTAGCAAATACCAAATAGCATGCAGCAAACAAAACACACAAAACGCTTCTGTAAAACTTAATCTTCACAAAAACGGTCCCACTGGGCGTGCCAATTTGTTTACACGGATTTTTGGTAAACAAATATCCTCTTAGTTCGACTAAAGGAAGTTTAGATTTCAGGGTCCTTTTGAGAAAACGTTTTGCCAAAGTGTAGTGTGTGGACGGATGTGTTTTCGACAACAATAAACAACTTCAAACGAAACTGGATTTTATTGAATATGAGTCGATTACAAAATAGTCAAGCAAACCAAAATAACATGAAAGCAAATTTCGACAAAACAAGCTACACATAAAAACTGGAAATTAACGAACTGAAATGCAAGGAAATTAAAGCGTTGGTTCTGCAACATACTCCTCCATCATCACGTTCTGCTCTCGAAGTCTCATTGATGCGGACGTTTAGAGCTTTTAGTGAATTTTCAGAGTTTTTCAGTTGGGAACCTCTTCTTCTGCTGCTGCTTCCTCTATTTATATTGTTCTTTCTGCCCATGTTCTTGGCGGTTTTCTTTGGATGCACGATGGCTTCGTGGGTTTTGAATTTTGGCGCCATCCCCACGTTTAGCCGATGGTCTTCGCGCACGTGACTCTATTGCCACGTGGATGGTTCTGAGTCGTGGGCAACCGTTGCTATTCGTGGCGTCGTGGGTGTACGCACGTGCTTGCAGTTGCTTATTGTTCGGTAACTGCTTCTTCCATTGAGATGATCGAGATTTCTTCATCTTCTGAGTGTGTCGAGTTATGGCTTTTTACTAACTTGTCTTTGGGGGACATCGTGTGCTGAGTTGCCGGCTTCGCCCAACCCCTTCTGTCGAGAAACCATTTTTTTGTACCATGGTGTCGATAATTGTAATGCTTCTAATTTTGGCTTAACACCAGTACATTGAACATTATATATACTAACTTTGAGTCAAAATGGATTTTGGATGAGAAAGACCAAAATGTACATTGCAGAGTGTCTCTTGACTATAACAATATGCTTGAACACCGTTAATATATTCTTCGACCACAAAGGAAAACTTAAATATTAAGGTCGAAATATTAATATTCAACATGATTGATCGAATTATAGTGCCTATATTATTGATTTCGGTCACGAAGACCGTTTTCTTTTATTTTCGGCCACATAGGCCGAAATTCAAATCAAGGTGTTCATGCTTCAACCAATACCTTTTCGTAGAAGTGATACTGGATGTATCATGTATGGAATTCTCAAACTTGAAATCCCAAAACTTGAAGCATTATTATCCATAAAAACTAAACTTTTCCAATGCACAAGGCTTACAACAAAGTTGGAAATCACTGAAGTCTTCAATTCGTTATGAGACATTTTCATAAAAACTAAAAATAAAAAATCTCCTTCTGAATTTGAGATCGAAATGCTTTCTTCCTCCAATTAAAATTGAAAATATATATAGCCTTTTTATCCAACAAACCGTGTCAGATGGAAGAATTGAACCAAGACTAGAAATCTAGTCACGAGGCCTTGAATTGAATTCCAGATTCTAAATTCACAATCGTCCAATAATTTAACAAGTTGATTTAATTTCACGAAATCAAAATCAAATCAACTGTGCATGCGACACTTTGAAAAATTTAGTTTTCACAAAACTTGTCCCACTGGGCGTGCCAATTTGTTTACACCAAATTTTGGTAAAACAAATAGAAAATCCAAGGATCAATCTGGGACTGGATTCGAGTCCTCTTGGGTTCTTTGGTGAAAACGTTTGAGTGTCAATTCCAGTTTTTTTCATGAAGAACAGGATAAAGTAAAGAAATTGAAACAAGTAAAGAAAAATAAAAGAGAAAAAAGAAGAAAAGATGAAATAGTATGAATTGAAATGCAAAGTAAATGAGATTACACCACAATCATGCTCATGATCTCCTAATTGCCATTTGTCTTTGTGATTGACTTGTTGGCTTTCAGAGTCTAGGAGCCTAAATGTGTGAAATCTGATTATTTTACAAATAGAAGTTCTATTTATAGAACTTGGAATAAAACTACTATTTTAATCCTACGGATAATACTAAAACAGAAAAGAACTTCCTATATTAAAGCCATACACTTGGCATATCTACTGTTGTAGTAACTTGCACCACCTTCCAATAACTGCTTCTCTTGTAACCACTTCTTTGCTAGCTGTGAATCTTCATCTCTTGCTGCTCGGCTTCTTTTCTTTCATTTTGGGTCGAAGAAATAGTTTCAATTGATGTTGAAAATATAGTCGAAATATTAGTAATAAAATGCTTAGTACTTGGCAAGTTTGGAAATGTCTTCGACCATAATCCTGCCATCAACACGATGCCAAGTTCTACTATTTCTTAATATAAAATGAATCTTGCATGATGCATGGAAATGCCTTTATGCACATTGCATATTAAACTTGGATCTATGTGGTGCTTCTCATATATTGAATGGACAATACATATTAGATCAAAGTCATGCTTTTCCCTTTGGCTTACTATATATCTCGACCCACAGTCCATGTTTCTCGACCTCTTACACTAACCAAGCCAAATTCTAGAATATACTTTTCCTTTGATTTATATACTATTAAAACTTGGGTCGACTAAATAATCTTTTTACCGGGTCGAAATACTACTCTAGCAACACCATATATAACTTCAATCTTAGCAATGTAAATATATGTCAAACAATATTTCAACCCATGCCACCACCATATTTCGACCAATATATGTAAATAATAATAATTTGGCAGCAAAGTATAAACTACACTGACAACATTTACATATTTCATATCTCAGTGATTAATTTAACCATTTGGAAATTTTGGTGTTAACAGAGGCCCCCCAAAATGTTGTTTCTCGAAAAAAGTGAGAGGAATAACATTTTGAGTCATGTCACCAAAATTGATTAAACATTGTATGGCTTTCTTTGAAAACTTAGCCATCTTTTTCTTTACATTTTTTCGACCAAATTCAAACAAGGTAAGGACTTTGAAACAATTTGAGCCATATAATTATTGACCTTCTTTACTCGACTATTGTCTTCCTGTCTGGGGTCGAAGCAATGATCTAATATTTTTACAAATCTTGGTCGAAATATACTTGATCGAAGTACAAAAGCTTGGTCGGAATATACTCTAGTTAATTGAATTAATGTATACCTCAGGATCTTTGGACTCAAAGTCCATGGGGCTGGTGTTTACACCAAATTTTGGTAAAACAAATAGAAAATCCAAGGATCAATCTGGGACTGGATTCGAGTCCTCTTGGGTTCTTTGTTTCTAATTTGTTATTAAATTTCTTTAGTTTTGAGTGACTAAATTTAATTCATTTTCACCAAAGAACCCAAGAGGACTCGAATCCAGTCCCAGATTGATCCTTGGATTTTCTATTTGTTTTACCAAAATTTGGTGTAAACACCAGCCCCATGGACTTTGAGTCCAAAGATCCTGAGGTATACATTAATTCACACTTGATTTCTAAATATAGTACAAGTTTTAATATTTTCATACATTCACACACTTTTTCTCTTTTATCTCATTTGTCCACCTATATTGTTTTCATCTCTTTCTCTTCAACCATGAATAGTTCTAGAAATGATAACCTTTTCTCTTTTTTCATTCTATCAGAATTAGTATGCTTTTAAAAATCTGTTATATTAATTAGTTCCCTCACTTACTGTTATGGTTGTCATATAGCTCAAGTGGTAAGAGTTAGGGAACATAAGGGTTGGGGAGGGGAATGAAGGGTGAAGGGCCTGGCCCTGGAGAAGGAACTAATTTAGTAATAACTAACATTTGCCTATAAAAAAAAACTTACTGTTACGGTTCTGTTTTTAGGTTATTAGTTTGATTCAGTTTATCTGTTAGTAGATACATGGTTTCAGTTGAGTATAGCTTCTAACCACTCATGTAATCTCAATTCAACAATAATGAATGCAGTTTCGTATTTTCTTTCTTTCTATCTCTCAATTTGTTTTGCTTCTATACTCTGCTAAATTTGTGTTAACACTCTCAAATGGGTGTCTTATCATTTTTGCTACTCAATATAATACTACACTTGAAAGCATCTCTACCAACTACCAATAGATAAATATTTCAAGCTTTCACATGTGGACGACTATAGCTTTTGATGAGTTATCAAAAGTAGTTAATGACTTTTTTAACAGATATGTTTTTAAGCCAACAAATCATATCAATAAAAAAAAAATCATACAAAATTACAAGAAAAAATCAAGCCAATTTAACATATTTATCTACTTTAAAACTAATATATTCACCTACTTTACATGACACCAATCAGAACTAATAAATATAATAATACACCTACTGCATCACGCCTTAATTTAATATATTCATCTACTTTCTGAGACTATACACATCCAGATAGAAATGATTCCTGACAGAAAAATAGCACCATGAGCTAGTTTACCATTGTGCCATATAAAACTCTCCCAAAGGATAATCAATACTTAATGAAAAATAGTGGTGAAAATCACGAAATTTGAATGCAATTTGATGGAGATTATTGAATATGAGATGTCTCAAAATTTGATTGGATGTGCAGAATGAAGTGATCAAACCTGCCATAAATGGAGTACTAGACATCATGAAAGCATGCCTGAAAGCCAAAACTGTTCGGAGGCTGGTTTTCACATCGTCCGCTGGCACCCTCAACGTTTCAGAACAACAAAAACATGTGTTGGATGAGACTTGTTGGAGTGACGTTGAGTTCTGCCAAAGAGTAAAGATGACTGCCTGGGTTAGTATTTTTATTTTCCTTATCGAGTCCCTCCCATGTTTCACTAATGATGATAAAAACTTTTCCTTTTGCATTTTTACTTCAGATAATGTGCTCTGTTTTTTATTCATTGAAATTAAAGTAAACGGATATTTGTGTACACTAAACTTAAACTTTTTTTGGAGTCTTTTTTATTTCAGTTTTGTAAGGTCTACCAATTTATGATAGTACATATTAAACTAAACAAATGATTTTGAAAGTTTAAATGTTAAGTTGACTTCCAATAATACTTTACTCTGCACTTATTCGAATTTAGTAATCCAATTCATTATGAAGTTTTTTATATATCTGTTAGTTGTAAGTTGTTTTTTCAAATTTTATAAATATTAACAATGACAGCATAACTACATATAATAAAGAAATAAGTTGGTTGAGAACTAAATTGACCATGTTTGTTGACTCCATATTAGAATTTGGGTTAGGCTTAACACTATCCCGAAAGCTAGTTTGGCTTAACCCAAATTCTAATATGATATTAGAGTCTATCATACATCTGTTTATTGGACCACACCACCCGCAGATGATCATCCCTGCAATTTCTACACTTTAGATATCCTGCCCTGGACGTGAGAGGATGTGTTGAGAATTCTTACACTAACTCGAGATATCACCAAGATAGTCCTTATAGATGGTAGTGCAATTCTCACAGCCAAATTAGCTTTTGGAGTAGAGTTAAGCCTAACCCTAATTCTAATACTCCGAGGTACAAATTAACCCAATTTCTAATGAACTCGAGGAGTTTTCTACAATGACTTCAGATCAAGGGCAGACATCTATCCATATTCTAGATCAGTCTGTCTATAGACTGAACTTTATAACTAATCTTGGTTCCATTTTCCTGTAGATGTATTTTGCTTCAAAGACATTGGTGGAGCAAGAAGCGTGGAAATTTGCGAAAGAGAACAACATTGACCTCATAACAATAATTCCACCCCTTGTTGTTGGCCCCTTTCTAACGCCGACAATGCCACCAAGCCTAACCACTGCTCTGTCTCCTATCACAGGTACTATATTTATAAGGAAATGATTGGTGCATTTCAACACACATTAGCGGGGGTTTATAACCCTCACAAAGCGTATGTTGGAAATGACTACTTTAGTCCATGTTTCTATTATATATATATCTGTGTATTGTGTTCATATTACTAGACTTAAACATGTGAAGGTGGTACATATTAATATTCTAGAGTCAACTAATTAAAGAGATTCCAATATGTATGCTTCAAGTCTTACTCATAAGTTGGCAGGAAATGAGACCCATTATTCGATCATAAAGCAAGGCCAATTCGTCCACATAGATGATCTTTGTCTTGCACATATATTCCTGTTCGAGCATCCAGAAGGAGAAGGGAGATATGTCTGCAGTGCATGCGATGCTAACATCCATGACATTGCTAATTTAATTAACTCAAAGTATCCAGAGTACAAGGTTCCCACTAAGTAAGTTTAATTCAAAGCTAATTTGACATACTGGTTAGTTTCACGTTGAAATATTTCAGTATCACTTATCTTTGCACAAAACTACAATATAAGAGTACATGTTGAGCTGATATTGCATGTTGGATTTTTTTATTAGGTTCAAGAATATTCCAGATCAATTGGAGCTTGTCAGATTTTCATCAAAGAAGATCAAAGACATTGGATTCCAATTTAAATACAGTTTAGAGGATATGTACATTGCAGGAATTGACATGTGCAGAGAAAAAGGGCTTCTTCCTAAACATGCAAAGACTCCAGGCAATGGCATAACACAGAAATAAATAGGAAAAGACTTAGATCGTGTTCCTTGTATCAATTCCATCAAGTTCTTCGTTCAAACAATGGCAAGTGGACTTGATAAAAATGATGTAAGGAACTTGATATAAGTTTAATTCAAATAGATATGCCTTTAAGTCTTAATTTGTGCTTGTGATGACTATCATCTTTCTTTTCTTATTTTGTATTCTTGATTAAGGTTTATGTGTGTTTACATGTAAAATAAACAAATTATCAAAGTCAATCTTGGACTAGATATATGTCCTCTTTCAGATACTTTAAGTGTTTCAAATAATGAAGGGTGCTAGTTTTTGTATTTTAGTGATCTGGTGGATTCAAACACTATGAAAGTTGTTTGGGAAGGGAAAATCGAACCTACGGGGTTGGCCAGGTTGTGACACTGAAAGTATGGGGTATTCCTCCACAGAATGGCTTCTTATTGTATCTCACAATCAGTGCGTAAGGTTAAGTTTAAGGAATCACTATCAACATGCAATTCCTATGACAGCAAGGGTGGAGCTCACATCAAAGCTCAAAAGTAAGGTCTTATCAAGGACTAATGTTCTATCCACATAGAGTTCAATTGCCAAAAATCCACTCTCTCATTTCTCTAAACTAAAGTACTTAGCACAACATTAATATGTCCAATCCCACAAGAGTACCATAACAACACTCTCATTCAAGCCTCCCGCACAATTAAAGAAACACTCAACCAAGATTTCTACAGTTTGGATGTGAAAGCTTCCTAACTAATTTCCAACTTCCCTGTAAATTTAGTCCCAATGATGAGCACTAAAGTTTCAAAATTTTCAGTGTAACTCTAACAAAGATTTTCAAGAGACGCATACCGTCCTTTACTTTCGTTCCTCCTAGGCACGAAAGAACGGAAAATTGAAACTAAAGTGTAGGGTAACTATCTTTAGTCCCAAATTCTCGGATGAACATTTGAGTTTCAAAATATCCACGGTAACTCTAACTAAGATTTTCAAGACACACTGTTCTTTCCTTTAACTCTTCCTATGCATGAAAGCACTGAAGTTTAAAACTTAAGTGTAGGGTAACTAACTTTAGTCCCAAATTCTCTAATGAACACTGAAGTTTCAAAATTTCCAGGGTAACTCTAACTAAGATTTTCGAGAGACGCATACTAAGTGTTGGGTAAGTAACTTTAGTCCCAAATTCTCGGCTGAACACTTACGGTTCAAAATTTCCAGGGTCACTATAACTAAGATTTTCAATAGACACATACTGTCCTTTCCTTTCACTCCTCCTAAGCATGAGAGCACTGGAAATTAAAACTAAAGTGTAGGGTAACTAACTTTAGTCTCAAATTCTCTGATGAATACTAAAGTTTCAAAGTTTTCAGGGTAGCTCTAGCTAAGATTTTCAACAAACACATATTGTCCTTTCCTTTCACTCCTCCTAAGCATGAAAGCACTGAAAATTAAAACTAACTAACTTTAGTCCCAAGTTATCTAATGAACACTAAAATTTCCATGGAAACTCTAACTAAGATTTTCAAGATACACATACTGTCCTTTCCTTTTACTCCTCCTAAGCATGAAAGCACTGAAAATTTAAACTTTCACATCAAAAGAGAAACGGTCCAAATAGTACATCCGAGAAAAATTCAATTTCAGAGCTCAGGAATCTCATGCTTAAAAGACCAACAGAGGTACAAATTCAGGAAAAAAAAATTCCAACCGCATCAAAAAAATTGACACTTGAATCATTTAAAACTGAAAGAATCAAACCAATTTGAACCTTACCAAACCTAATTCCCAAAATTGGATCAGATAATAACAGGGATCATGCATGGAATGGAAACTTGAGCTAACCTGAAATCCTCTCTCTCGTATGCAGGTGAAGCTTGAGAGGAAATGGGGAGGTTGATTTGCAATGTGTTCCTTCCCAAGCAAGCCAGCAACTCTGTGATGTCAACAAATGCCAGTTATTGCCTCTGGTTTTCGGCCTCTGAATGGCTTCATAGATGAAGCTGACGATCCTCTCTCACGGTGCCGCGTCGGCGTAGCTAGGACTGTTCATGGTTCGGTTCTTTGCTTGAACCGAACCGAACCTGAACCAAAATTTTGGTTCGAGAGAACCGAACCGAACCGATATAGTATGGTTCGAACCGAACCGAACCGGTTACAAATTTTGGTTAACCAGTTCGGTAAAATATGCATATTTATAGATGGTTCGAACCGAACCGAACCGATATACTATGGTTCGAACCGAACCGAACCTGAATTGGTAGTTGATATTTTGGTTCGGTTACCGAACCGGTTTTTCAATTTAGGTTCGAGTTCGGTTCGGTTCTTAAAGGTTCGGTTCTTAAACGGTTCGGTTTTCGGTTCGGTTCTTGGTTAGCTTCGGTTCTCAGAGAACCATGAACAGTCCTAGGCGTAGCCAGCAGCCGGAGAACGGCGTCGCAGATCAGATGCAGGCAAGTGATTAGGGTGGATTGGCGCGGAAGGTTGGGTTATTTAAAAGACTAATTTTTTGTTTTTTTTTTTTTTTTTTTGAGGTTAACAAGGCAATAGTAGGTTTTTAAGGGTGACCACTAGTTTGGTTTTCCTCCTTTGATCCCTTATTTGAAAGTAATTGCTGCTTTTCGTCCTCGCTGGAGGGGCGGTGCCGCCCACCCCTCCGACGAGGCATATGTGGCATTTTTTTCCTTTTTCATTTATCTTTAATTTCCAAATGTAATTAAAATAAAATTTAAAACATTAAAAATCTAATATCTATTAAATTAAACTAAACTAATTTAACTAAACTAAACAAATCTCTTAATTTAAATTCTAAATCCGGTGTCATGAACCATGATAACAATCAGAACAGAATTTTTTTAACCAAACCTAATCGATAACTAAACCTAATTGATAACAATCAGAACCATTTCATCATCATCACACCCACCATCCCCAACCCTAGAGAACATCTTCACTCACTGCCGCCCCCCATGTTCTCTCCTCCTCGAGATGTCGCTCCCCCATCTTCACTCACTGGATCTCCCCCATGTTCCCTTGAAGATCATGTGCTCCAAGAAGTGCGCAACCCGACATCGATCCAGAGACTGACGGTGGCGGTCATGCTGCCGAGGGAAGATTCGGTGTCTGTTCAACATCACCATGGAGTCCGCAGTACCGTTCCTCATAGATCAAGAGCTCTGATGTTGTTTCTGGTTGAACCACCGTGTCTTGATTCGCGCCGTCGCCGTCGTCTCCCCTGCGGCCACTTCGATCTCCCTCTTTGGGTCGGTGCATTTTAATCCGCCTGAGATCTGACAAACCCCCTTATTCAACCGTGTTTCTGCGAACTCATGGCTTCTTCTTCTTCTTCTTAATTTCCGTGTTGGGTTCGGTGGTGGGGTTTTTGTGGGTTCGGTGGTGAGTTTGGACAGGGTTGGGGTTGGGGTTGGATTTTAGTTCGTCTTCTTCTTAATTTCTGGGTTTGAGTGGGGTGGGGTTAGGTTGGGTTCGGTGCCCCTTCCAAAATCTTATTCTCCTTCTTTTTTTCGGTTTTGGGGTTTCTGGGCTAGGTGGGGTTGTGTAAGACCCTGAGATTTAATTAATGTTGTAATTAATTAATTACTCTTATGATTATGATTAGTGCCATGAGTGCACAAGTTTTATGCTAGTACCTTTGATTGATGCTTTTGAGTTGACTTTAGGGTTAGAACGGACCATTCAACCTCGACCCTAGTTCGAGTTGGAATTGGACTTCGAAACCCTCGTAATCTTAATCCTCGTTCGATTTCGTGAATTTTGAGTATAAAGTCGACCTAATCCGTTCCGGAGGTTCTGGGAAAGTATTTTTTCGGCAACGCGGGGCCATTTTAGTAACTTCGGTGTGTGCGTAAATGACTTTCCGGATCTCGGAAAATTATGCGGTCGGAACCTAAAGTCTTAGAATTTCGTGAGGAAGAGGATTAGTGCCTAATAACCTAACTCGAGTTACCTCGAGGTTTTTAGTCGGAAAAATAATTCGAAGCCGGAAAATTACGATATTTCCCCGGGCTACCACTTGATTTATTTTAACGACTTTCGCGCAAGTTTCGTAACCTTTCGGATTAGTTTGAATGAACTTCCTGTTATAGTTTTCTCTGTGGCGCTTTTCCTCGAAAACGCCGAAAAGTACAACAAGTACATGAGGTTTCAACCTCCCATTGGTTGGAAGCTCTTTGATGGGACTTATGGAAGGAATTCACTCATGCTTTCCCATCAAGGTATAAGACTATCAGCAATGGTGTGTAAAGGGGGGAGTTGAAAGTTGAAAGGGGTGATTAGTGGTGTTGAAATGTGGTGTTGAAAGTTGAAAGGATGAGAGAGATGTTGAAATTTTTCAACACAGTTTAAACCTGAGCGCGGTGACACGTGGCAGCGCCTGGTTGGCGTATGCCAGGCGCGTGCCACACACGCTCCAACATCACGCGTGACCTGCAGAAATGGCAGGCTGCTGGGACCCAGAGGAGAGAGAGATGTTCAGATGGGGACGCGTGTCGCGTTTTAATTCGTCCGGGCGATTTTCTTTTATCCTAATCTTTCCAACTCAATTATTTCATTAAAAAAAAAATTAAAAAAATATAAAAAAATTACCAAAATTCATGATTTTTTTTCTCTATAAATAGAGACTTGGTTCGTTTGATTTGGACACAGAAAAAAAAAAACCAAGTTTTCCATCATCTTATTCATCTAATTATCTTTCAACTATCCCCTTTGCTTTGAAATTGATCCCAACAACTACCATTTCAACACCCAGAATTCTTCTAACCGAATTCCCAACAATTTTCAACATCCAAATCAGTTTCCCAACAACCAAACTCCCAACAATTAAATTTTAATTTTATGAAATCATAAAAAGAAAAATACTCCCTCCGTTCCTTATTATAAGTCACATTTTTTGAAAAAAAATTATTCCTAAATATAAGTCACTTTCTAATATCTAGGTAGCATTAAATAATTTTTTTCAAATTCACCCTCATATTTAATATGAAAGAGATGATGAACTTTTGGAATATTAACTTGGAGAGAGAAAATTATAGGAAAGTAAATAAGGGTAGTCTAGGAAAGCTAATCATTTCCTTTACAAATTTATTATTACTAACTACTTTTCTTAATCTAAGAGAATTAGTTATTTGTGACTTATAAATAGGAACAGAGGGAGTATAAAATTAAATCAAAATATGAAATAAAAGTGGTGGGGTAGGGGGTAGGGTGTTGAATGAAAAACCATTGGAGTGGGTAAAAGTTGAATGAAGTGTTGAACTGGAGAGAGAATGTGATGTGGAGTGTTGGGAAGAGAAAAAGTGGTGTTGAAAGTTGAAACCATTGTGGATAGTCTAAGAGAGAAAAGTCAAGGCTAGAGAGAGAGAAGGAGCCGTGGGTTGTAATGGGATGGAGAAGTTTGACGGACGGACGCAGTATTAATGTGGCTTTATTCTAAACTGTTAAGGTTTCGGTTTTTGGTCAGAATAATCTCAAAATATTTGGAGGTGCTTAGAATATTTTTGAGGTTCCATAAAGTTCATTCGCGTAATTTTCGGAGAAGTTTAACGAAGGGCGCGTTTGGATAAACTTGGATTTATTTTCGGTGAGTCATTGGATAAGCTTTGATCAAAAAGCACATGGAAAGGAGGCCTTGAAGGCCGTGAGCTTGGAGGGCATAATGGGGAGGAATTTTGTGACTTACTACATGGTATATAAGCTTGTTTTAGTGAGAGAATCAGATTTTGCTTGGAATGGAAAGGAAAAGTCAATAGCTCTCAAGTTTCTCCCATTTTCCAAATCTGGCCGTGAGTTTCTCTCCTCCCTAGCTCTTGATCCTTTGATTTTTAGCTTTCATGATGTGAATGAAAGTTGTTGCTAGCATGATTCTCTACACTTTTTCTTTTGGAATTTTTCTGTTTTGAGGTCATATGAAGAAGTTATGCTTGCATGAACTAGAGAGGTGTGTTTATGGGTTTTTATGAGTTTCAATCATCTTTTTGAGCCTAGAAATCAAATTGGTTCTTGGATTTCTCTTTGTTGATGCTTGGGTCGAAATTTTATAGTTGAGGAATGAAGAAATGGTTTTGAAAAGGTTATAGATCCAAGCAAAGAGATGATAGAAATCAAAGAAGTTTTTGATTAAATAGGTTTTTGCTCACAAGTGATTTTGAACTTTTGTTAAATCTGATTTCTGGTTGGAAAAGATTAATCTTGGGTAGATTATGATTCCAATGATATTTTTAGAGTTTTGAGAAAATCATTTTTGGAAAAAGTGATTTTGCTAGTGAGAAAGTGTTGTTGAACTCTTAGGGTTTTTACTTGTGAAAATGGTGCTTAGAACCCTAGATCCATGAAAGAGAGTCAAGTAAATACTTGATGAGGACCTTCATGAGGGGATGGCTGAGGCATGTGTAGCCCATGAAGTTTTTGTTTGAGTTATTCCATGTGTTGTTGAAGTTTTAAGAGAAATGGTTTGCAAACTTAAGGAAGAAATGATCAACTTCAACCTTGAGGTGTTGATGCACGCCCAGGGGGTTGAAAAGGTGATTTTACTTGATGGTGAGGCTCCACAAGTTGTTGTTCTAAGCCTAGAACCTCATTTGGTAGCTTGAAGCACCCACTAAAAGGCCCAAGGGAAATTTAGTGATGAGAGGTGGCTGGGCAATGACTCTGTCAGAATCTGCCGTCACTGTTTCTTTGAAATTAAATGACTAAGTGATTTTATGGGTTGTTAAGGCTTAGCCTATGTTTTATTTCTTTGAGTTAGCTAAATGTGGGCGCCGTTTTCGGGTCATTCGGAGCTCGGTAGCTCAAGATATGAACGATACGGCCACGGAGGTCAAATCTGCCAAGTCACAGGACCTCCGTGCACCCTTTGTTTTTTTGTGATTTTTGTACTTCGATTTAAGACTTGAGTTTTTTATGATTTAAACTAGACTCAGTAAGGATTCTTCATAAAAAGTTTGGGAATTTTTAAAGATGTTTTAAGGGTCAAGGTTTTGCGTGTAAAACTGCCCCTGATTTCTGAAATGTCACTGGTCAGGGACAGATTTAGGGTTTTCTATGTGTTAGTGTTTTTGGGCAAGCCTTAGGGCTGCCGCTTGTTTCCAAGCGCTTAGAAAGTTTACTAAACTAGTGTTTACGGTTAGTGAAGGTTCGGAGAGAAAGAGAGAGCTCGTAGACGAGGACGAACGTAGTTCCTTTTTGTACCCCGACACTCGAGGTAAGGGCCTTCTTACTAATACTATAACTACTACTTATATGTAAAGATATATTGTGAGTAGAACGGCATGATAGCTTGTGGTTAGCTGACGGCGTCCTGAGGGCGACCCGATTGTTTGGTAGAATTGCTTGGTATCTTGAATGGAAGCTACATGCAATTGTTGTGATGATGTGTTAAAGGATTTATACTTATATGTTGGAAGTTTCCTTGACATGTATGTATGTGTGGAAAATGTGATGCGGTCTATGATATATGTGTTTATCATAAGCTATGTGATGTGAATATGCCTATGCATGAAGTTCGGAGATTGAGCAGATTCGAATATGTATGGAGGAGTTGAAATGCTTATGTTTTAAACTTATATCTTTTCGCATCAAGCCACGCAAGCTGTTAAATAGTCAATTTGGTTGAGGTTGGGGGTTTCGACTTCCTTCCAACAGGGCCTTACAAATTGATTGGGGAGTTGGGCATCGAGTCAGTCTCCCCACGGGTACTCCGCAAGTCTGAGAGACACACGTGCATCGCTGGCCGTGTAAGCGAAGTGATCCAGTTGTTCTCATCTATACAGAGAGGGTTCAACATTAGTCCGGACAAACTAAAAATTGAATAACCCCATTGCATTTTTACGCTTTCCTTATATCTGGTCATGTGTGAAATATCTGCAAGTGCTTATATGTTCCATATGCCTTATATGATATATGTATATGTGTTATGATGTCTGCTTTGAAGTGACCCTTGCATTGTTTTCTACTGGTTGTGTTTGGGTGATCCGTCGCCAGGCGGGCGTTACGATGGTCAAGAGGAGGTCAAGAGGAGAGAGACTTGATCGGAGATTTGCCGAGATCGACAGTTGGACGTCGGACCAAGGTTTAAGCTAGTAGGATAAGGTTTCCGTTTTCGGTGTCTAAACCTTCGACGTGTTTGTACTCACGAATGATGGGGTATGGGTAGGTATCAGATGCATATACCTTTATGCGGTCACCCTGCGCGGGATCGTAGGAGGTATACCGAACTAAGAGGTCAGGGGGTTGAGTTTTGTTGTGGCAACCTGAGTTTTGGAAAAACGAGTTGTCTTTTGTAAACTTCCTTTGGGTTGTCCACTGGGTATGAAACATATTTTCTTGAACTCGGGTAAGTATATGAGTAAAGCTTATCATGACATATCTTATGTATAAAAAAAAATTAATTACCTCTGTCTGTTCAGGTTCAAAATCAGTTAAGCAGGTTTATATTACTGTTTATTGCACTACGAGGACACCCTGAAAATCGGGGTGTTACATTGTGGTATCAGAGCTCCGGTTGAGAATACCAGAGCTTGTCGGGAAGTGAGTCTGTCGGGTGAAGTTGTGTGACTCTGAGTGGTGTGTGTCTGCACTTAGGATATTTCCCCTTAGATTGCTAGAGAGCTGATTGTAAGATCTGACCAATCTTATAACCGCTTCGGGCATGACAAGATGCTGAAATATCTAAGGCTGTAGATGTTTTAGGTTCTGCCCATGAGAGGAGAATCTTTAAATGTGTTTTAATTCTACTTATCTGGATTGTAGATTGGTTGTAGAATTGGTTGTCTGTTTACTCCTAGTGAGAGATATAGACATGTGAAGATGTTGATGAGTTCTAGTGAATCTGGATTATGTTAGATTGCTACTAAGGGATTAAATTTCAAAGTGAGATAAGTATTAGACGAGCCTCGAGCGGAATCTCAGAGGAGATGTTGGTAGGACACCAGAATGATGGATTTTGAGTTCCTAGAGAAGAAGATTTCCCTAGGAATAACTTTTATGAGTTTGAAGGTCAATGATGACTGGAACTAGGAGGGGTTAAGATGAGTTTTCCCCATAGACCTTTAGTTGTACCGAGCTCGAGACCGAGGGTAAGCGAGAGACCGATCAGTCGTAGTTACGGTGATAGGAATGAGATCTTTGTGGCCAGAGAGACTGAGAGTGAGAAACCCTATGAGATTGGGTGAGTTGATACACGGATCGTATCATAGATCACAAGTGATAAGTTGTGAAGAGTGTTGAGGTTCGAGAGATGCCTACAACTAAGTTTTAGTACGAGTTGTGACTATCCAGTGAGGGATGAGCCTAGTACTATACGTAAGCGTGGTGAGACGTCTAGTGAAACTGAGTGGACACCTAAGCCGAGTAGAGTTTAGTCAAGAGGTGGTAGTGAAGTTGTCAACAGAGACATACCAACCGGGGTACTGACAGGTTAAGTTTTACTATGGACATCTAGAGAAGATTTGAAAGATCATATCCTAAGGATGAGTGAGACTTGTTGTGAGTTGACTGTTACCTAGTGAAGTCGAGGGTCTAACCCTAAGTTTGGCAACTGAGTTGCATTTGTTGATTCGAATCCTTCTTGTGCTTGCTTGTGTACTAAGCTAAGTGTGGTTTATTGGTTGTTGATCGGAGGTTTCTTATATGAGAACCTACCGAAAGTTTGAACTGGTTAAGTGTAGAGTGTACTACTTTACCATTCTTGTGATAGGTTCTACTCTTGTTGCTAGACCCATAAATTCTTAAACTGCTTGTGTGCTTTTACATTTTGATGTTGAGGGAGACCTCTTTTTGTGTAGACTTGTGTGTTTACCCCTTTAGAGACCTAGATTTGGTTCTAGGAATGGATTGGTTGTTTAGATGCCAGATCCCTTGCCTTGTGTACGAGGACAATTGTCTCTACGGAGACCGGCGTTTCGGAATACTTGGACAAGAATCGGAGGATCGCCGCACTGGAAGATGGTTCCCGGGAAATCCTTTTGCTCGCTAACGTAGGGGAAAGGAAAGAAATCGACGTACGAGGTACACATGTAGTATGAGACCTTCTTGATGTATTCCTAGACGATGTGCTTTGGCAGTTACGACACGAGAATTGAGTGATGATCGATCTAGTACCGAGGACGGGTCCTATTTTGATGGCACCATATAAGATGGCGCCAAAAGCAAAACAACAAATTATGAGGGAACAGAAAACAAAACAAAAAAATTGAAAGGAAGGACAATAGATAATGCAGAAGCCAACCACCAAAGAAGAAAAATGGAAAAAAAATCAACACCGAAAGGTAGGGATCAACACTGACGACATCGTACCTAGCAAAGAAGAAGAAGAAGAAGAAGAAGAAGAAGAAGAAGAAGAAGAAGAAGGCTGCTTTATTTTAAATAATAACTATCAGGGTTTTTGTTTATTTTTCAAAAAATTGAAATTTGACAACAATCCTATTGATTGTGTCGACTAGAGTGAGGGGATTAGGGTTTGGAATTTTTTTTTCACCTTTTATTATAAATAGAGGACTTGTGTGTTAGCAAATTTTTTGTTTTTGAGTCTCTTTTGCACACAAGGTTTTCAAGTAAGTTCTTCTCTCCTCCTAGCCGAGTTTTCTTTTCCTTTTTCTACCTTGGAGGTCGAATTTCCTACTTCTTCTCCCATGGTTATCGAGTTCTCATCCCTATTCTCTTGAGTTTTCATCTTTTTCTTTCACAAAGATCATGATGATGGTCATCTAAGAGTATGCTCTGTGGTTGCGGCCTAGACCGATCTTCCACATCAGAAAAGAGATGGTTGTTTGAGTGGAGATTAGAAGCACAACAACATTATTAAGTTCTAAAATTGAACCCCTAAAAGTAACAGCACATTACCTGCTCCATTTGTGTCCACTAGCTTCTCTTTAGGCAATAGCATCACTGGGAACTTTTTCACCTTCCCATCCTCAGCAACACAAGCAAACAGGATCAGCACCTTGCGTGATAGCAGTTATCCTTTTGTGTTCCTGATGCCTTTGGTCATTGGTAAATCTTTAGAGTTATCTCCTCCACATTGTCAGTCTAGATGACAGGGGAAAAGTCCAGAAGAAATCAAAACATGTAACTACTATAAATAGAGGGCTTGGGGTGAGAGGAATTCACAATTCAAGTGCTCACACTCTCTCCTTTCTAGCGTGAGTCTCTCCTCTCCCTCTCTCTCTTGTCGAGTTCTTCCTTGTCCTCTATAGGCAAGATGATCTTGACTACTCCTTTGAGTGGTCAAGGGATTCCCATAGTAGCAAGCTCTGCTTCTACGGAAGTATGAACTCGAAGAACCCCTTTCCTTGTTCATGGATCGGTGAAGTTTAAAGTTTTATGGGGTTTTTGGGTCTAGGGTTTCGAGCTTCTTGGAGAAGAAGGAGGTTTCTTTTCTTCGAAGGTTCTAACCCTGTCGTTACTCTGTCCGTGCAGGAACTCGTACGGGCAAAGTCGATCTAGCGAGATCACACGAGGATTTTATCGGCCAAGGTGAGGGCACTTCTGGTCTAGATAGAGGTCTATTGTTTGTTGTGATGTGATACTGTCGTTATGCTGTCCACATAACGATAGACTGTTGTGATAGTGTTGTTATGCTGCTGGCATGTTGAATATTTTTGTGTTGTCGTTATGCTGCCAAAATTTCATGAGATATTTGTGATGTTGTTATGCTATCATATACTTGTTTATAACATGAGTTATATTGTTTAAATACTAGAAAGCATGTGGCTAGGGTATTTTGCATATGATATTTGCGAACAAGTAATTATTTCGTCGAGGCTATAGTACTAAGTGTAGGCTATGGACCGTGAAAACGACGTTGCCGATAGAGATACGGTATACTTGTTGCACGAGAGAAAAATGAAGTGATTAAGAGTGTGGTGGCATAGAAAACGACGGTGCGTTGTTAAGCTCAACCCCAGGAGTTGGTTGATGACCCGGGTTCGTTCCATGTTTATAGAGTCTTTTTGTCTTTGTTTTCATGCATTTTAGTGTCATATTCATGTAGTGTTCATGCATATTCATGCATTAGTCTTAGATTAGTGTTAGAGTCAACCTTTCTTGCGTTTAAAGGGTTATTCTTGAGTTTTCTTCCAGGTTTTCTTGAGTTTGAATGATTTCTGTGATGCTTCACTTGATCTTGTGTTTGAGTGTTGTGTGCAGGTGTTTTAGAGCTTTAGGAATGCTTGGATGAGGCTTGAGGAGCTTGGGATGGAGCTAGAAGAAGAAAGGAGTAAAGACGGAGAAGTTTGGAAGCAAGGCAAGAAGTTGCAGAAGCCACCGTCATGACGGTGTGCCACACCGCCCTTACGGTGGTGAGCCACCGCCCTTACGGTGGGGTGGCACCGTAATGACGGTGGAGAGGCATAATTGAAGGATTGTTACTCGAGCGATACCGCCCTTACGGTGGGGATCACCGCCCCTACGCTGGCATCCACCACCCTTACGGTGGAAAAGCACCGTAAGGACGGTGGGAAGGAAAAAACGCGTGTGCAGAGTTTTTCCACCGCTCGAGCGGTGGTGATGTACCGCTCGAGCGGTGTCGACCCATTTTGAAGCCCAAGTTGCGTTTTTCATCAGATTTTCGGTGGAAACCTTATATATACTTAATTTTATCATTAGTGGAGGATCTTTTGACTATTACTTGAGTGGAGAAACCCTAGGAGAGCTCTGGGAAGTGCTTTTAAAGGATTGATACTCAGGTTTTATGCTTAATTTCTTTTCTATTATGGATTTCTTAGCCATGTTCGGCTAATTTCTCTTTTGTTTCGGGTTTCCGAACGGATCTTATGAAGTCCTAGTTTAATTGAAGTACAATTTCTATTCTATTCCTTTGTCTACTCCCTTAAACCCTTTTCTGATTATAATTCTACGATTGAATGCATGCTTTCGTCATACTTTTCTACATGAGAACGACAGTTGATTGTGGGGAAGGGAACTTGAATTAGGGTTGTCTAGAATTGTGTTACTGGCTAGACATAGAGGTAACGACTAGATTTGTAGGTCTGAATTAAGTGCTTAATGCTTTGGTTAATTATTCTAGTTGCAAGAAATTGGACTCGTTGATTAATCAAAAGGGTTTCTTATGCGAGACATCGATAAGTTATCACATAGATTTATGCAATTAGGGTTTAACAAAGGAATTGATAGGAATTGTACCAAAGAGGACTAGGATTGAGTAGGTGAAGTGGAAACCCGGGGCAAGTTTTTCTCTCTGAATCTGAGAATCAATTTATTTTCACGTTTTGCTACCAACTAGTTACAATCAAACAAAATTCACTAAAAGGTTTTTACTCGCTTTTATACTTTGGAATAGAACTTGAAGCTAGATTTAATACAATCAATCCCTGAGTTCGATCTTTTTAACCGGGCAATTCGTGCACTTGCGAATAGCTATCACTGGTCATGAGTCGGAGACGACGGTGTGTTAATACGCTTAACCTCGGTCAGCTGAGCATGAGAGTCGTAAGCTTGTCCCGTCTTCGCCTAAGGGCATAAGACACAAGAGTGCAAACGGTTACGGTCGTTTCGTCCCACCTACGGGTGCGTGACGTTGGATATCCAAAAGAGATGAGGTATAGTGATTGACAAACCTTGAGAGGTTGAGATGAGTTTGATAGGACGCATAGACTAACTGAGCCTTAGGCTATGTGACTAACTATAACTGTGATGTTATATGCTATATGTGATCATATCATATTTGTTTGACCTTATATGTTTGATTTCGAAGTTGACCCTCTCTTTTTGTATTGCGTGTTGTGTAGGCGCTTATCGCCATTAGATGGACCATTAGGAGAAACCACCGAACCCTCCACCCGTTGAGACAAAGGGACGTTACCCTGAGGAGGAGTTGCTGCATATGGTCTGTATCATAACATGGATGATGGACGAGTGGGAGGAACGTTTGAAGGTTGAGTTACGTACGTACTACTAGTTCAAGCACGCATCGAAGAACTTCTCAAGCGACGTAGAACTTAGCTTGGGTTGAGAGATGTGTACTTTGGGTTAAGGTTTTGAGCATACAATTTATCTTAGGATTTACAGTTTTCAGTTATTTTGATTTGAACAAGAGTTTCATTTTGATGTAATTTCTTTTGATAAGAGTTTTGAATAATGATTGAGTTTACAAGTTCATTTATGAAGTGATTATTTCGTTTACTATATGTTTTTAAAATGATTCAAGTTTACGCTGACGTATTCATATCAAGTGCTTTTCGTCGAGAAATTTCTAATTAAGGTTTTTCTGAAAGAGGTTTCGTAATTAATGTGGTTTATTAATCGACGAAAATTTATTCATGTTTTTGGAAATTGGTTACTACGTGACACTCGAGAAATGGGGGCATTATATTTTTTGGTATCAGAGCTCCGGTTGAAGAAACCAGAGCTATTTAAGTTTGGAACTCGAGTCTTAGAACTCACATCTTAACTTTATTCACATTTTAGCTATTTTGGTACATTTTGGTATAAAGTTGTTTTCCTTTTCAAACAAGTTTTCTAGATGTCCGCGAGAGTTGGGTAGAAGGATTGTTTGATAAGATGTTTGAAGTTTGACCTTGAGTTGGTTTGGAGCATCATTGTCGTGATGCTCCTATTTTAAGTTGTAGATGATGATTGAAGGCTGTGAACGCCTAGATTGTGATGTTTTGTGTTTCAAATCAAGAGAGCTGATATATTGGTTGTTGTGTTGCTTCGTGCAGATCCAGATCACAATGCCTCCACGACAGGACCCAACCAATGCTCAGCTAGTTCAAGCGTTGACGCAACTAGCTCAGATCATGGCTCAACAGGCCAATGCGAATGCTGCTCAAGCCGCCGCCCAAGCTCAACGGGTTACGGAAGAGAATGCTAGAAGGGTGCAGAGACAGGAAAGAGAGAAGGCACAGGCTCAAGTGAAGATACTGACTGACTTTAACCGCCAGGATCCACCTAAGTTTCACGGAGAAGTCGAGCATGAGAAGGCTGACAAATGGCTGCGGGAGACGGAGAAGATCTTTGAAGTACTTCGTACTCCGGCTAATGAGAAGGTGAGACTGGAAACTTTTCAGCTGAAGGGTGATGCTGAATACTGGTGGAGGAGCGCCAGGCAGTTGATGACGGCCAATCAGGTGGCTGTTAACTGGGATTCTTTCAAGCAAGCGTTTCTGGACAAGTACTTTCCGGAGACAGCTCGAGAGGATATGGAAGATCAGTTCCTCAGACTGAGACAAGGAAGTATGACCGTTAGGGAGTATGCTGCTAGACTGGAGACTTTGTCTAAGCATTTCAAGTGTTTCCAAGTGCGTGTGTATGAAGTGTATCTTTACAACCGCTTCATGGTAGGATTGAGGAATGAGATTGAGGAGTCGGTGAGACCTTTGGGGATTCGAAACTACCGTCAACTAGTGGAGAAATCCCGAGAAGTAGAGGCTATGAAGAGTCATCGGGAAAGTGGAGGACCCATTCGGTCCAATCAACAACATACTGGGAAGAGTGACAAGGGGAAGTTGCATCAGAAGAAGCCATATCAACGTCCTAGTGGTAGACGAAAGTATGCTGGAAGTGGTGGGGTACCAACCCCAAAGAAGGATGTGGTTTGCTTCAAGACAGGGCACTATGCCAATGAGTGTGGAGAAACTGGAACAGTGTGCTGGAATTGTCAGAAACTAGGACATATTGCGAGAGACTGCAAGACACTTAAGGCTGAACCAGCTTTGAATGCTGCTAAGGGAAAGCGACATGCTGCACAGGCACGCGTGTTTTCCATTACCGGGCAAGAAGCCGAGAATGCAAGTGGACTGATACAGGGTACATGTACTATTACTGGAACCCCTTTATCTGTTTTATTTGATTCGGGTGCTACACACTCTTTTGTATCTGTGCATTGTGTGAAGAGACTATGACTACCTGTTGTAGATTTACCTTTCAATTTGGTGGTATCGACCCCTGCCACCAATAGTTTGGTTGCGAGTACGACATGCTTGCAATGTCCGTTGATCTTTGAGAACCGTAAGTTCCTTGCAAACTTGGTATGTTTGGAGCTCGTACAGTTGGAGCTCCAAACATACCAAGTTCGCAAGGAACTTCATCCACACGCACTTGGAAAAACCTGAAATGCTTAGAAAAAGTCTCCAGTCTAGCAACATACTCCCCAACGGTCATACTTCCTTGTCTCAGTATAAGGAACGGATCTTCCATATCCTCTCGAGCTGTCTCCGAAAAGTACTTGTCCAGAAACGCTTGCTTGAAAGAATCCTAGTTAACAGCCACTTGATTGGCCGTCATCAACTACCTGGCGCTCCTCCACCAGTATTCAGCCTCACCCTTCAGCTGAAAAGTTGCCAGTCCCACCTTCTCATCAGCCGGAGTACGAAGTACTTCAAAGATCTTCTCCGTCTCCTGCAGCCATTTTTCAGCCTTCTCAGGCTCGACTTCTCCGTGAAACTTAGGTGGATCCTGACGGTTAAAGTCAGTCAGTATCTTCACTTGAGCATGTGCCTGCTCTCTTTCCTGTCTCTGCACCCTTCTAGCATTCTCTTCTGCATCCCGTTGAGCTTGGGCAGCGGCTTGAGCAACATTCGCATTGGCCTGTTGAGCCATAACCTGAGCCAGTTGCGTCAACGCTTGAGCTAGCTGAGCATTGGTTGGGTCCTGTCGAGGAGGCATTGTCATCTAGATCTGCACAAAGCAACACCACAACCAATAAATCAGCTTTCTCGATCACAAAACACAAAATATCATAATCTAGGCGTTCATAGCCTTCGACATCAACTTCAACTTAAAATAGGAGTATCACGGAAATGATGCTCCAAACCAACTCAAGGTCAAACTTCAAGCAACTTATCAAAAAATCCTTCTACCCAACTCTCGCGGACATCTAGAAAACTTGTTAGAAAAGGAAAACAACTTTATACCAAAATGTACCAAAATAGCTAAAATGTGAATAAAGTTAAGATGTGAGTTCTAAGACTCGAGTTCCAAACTCAAATAGCTATGGTTTCTTCAACCGGAGCTTTGATACCAAAATGTAACGCCCCGATTTCTCGAGTGTCACGTAGTAACCAATTTCCAAAAACATGAATAAATTTTCGCCGATTAATAAACCTCATTAATTACGAAAATTAGAAATTTCTCAATGAAAAAGCACTTGATATGATGAAATGAATACGTCAGCAGAAACTTGAACTATTTAAAATGTATAGTAAAAGTAATAATCACTTCAATGATAAATTTGTAAACTCAATCATTATTCAAAACTCTTATGAAAAGAAATTACATCAAAATGAAACTCATGTTCAAATCAAAATAACTGAAAACTGTAAATCTTAAGATAAACCGTACGCTCAAAACCTTAACTCAAAGTACACATCTCTCAACCCAAGCTAAGTTCTACGTCACTTGAGATCAAATCTTTATCAACTCAAAGTACACACTTTAGTAGTTCCCTTACGTACGCACGTAACTCCACCTTCAAACGTTCCTCCCGCTCGTCCATCATCCATGTTATGATACAGACCATAGGCAGCAGCTCCTCCTCAGGGTAACGTCCCTCTATCTCAACGGGTGGAGGGTTCGGTGGTTTCTCCTGATGGTCCATCTAATGGCGATAAGCGCCCACACAACACGCAATACAAACAGAGAGGGTCAACTTCGAAATCAAACATATAAGGTCAAACAAATATAATATGATCACATATAGGATATAACATCACAGTTATAGTTAGTCACATAGCCTAAGGCTCAGTTAGTCTATGCGTCCTCTCAAACTCATCTCAACCTCTCAAGGTTTCTCACCTCAACATCATCTCTTCCCTTTTCCCTTTTTGGATATCCAACGTCACGCACCCTCAGGTGGGACGAAACGACCGTAATCGTTTGCACTCTTGTGTCTTGCCCTTAAGCGAAGACGGGACAAGCTTACGACTCCCATGCTCAGCTGACCGAGGTTAAGCGTATTAACACACCATCGTCTCCGACTCACGACCAGCTCCTGGGATTGAGCTTAACAACACACCGTCGTTTACTATGCCACCACACTCTTAATCACTTCCTTTTTCTCTCGCGCCACAAGTATACCGTGTCTCTAACGGCACCGTCGTTTTCACGGTCCATAGCCTACTCTTAGTACTATAGCCTCGACAAATAATTAACTTGTTCGCAAATATCATATACAAATACCCTAGCCACATGCTTTCTAGTATTTAAACATAGTATAACTCATGTTATAAACAAGTATATGATAGCATAACAACATAACAAATATCTCATGAAATTTTGGCAGCATAACGACAACACAAAAATATTTAACATGCCAGCAGGATAACCACACTATCACAACAGTCTATCATTATGTGGACAGCATAACGACAGTATCACATCATAACAAACAATAGACCTCTATCTAGACCAGAAGTGCCCTCACCTTGGCCGATAAAATCCTCGTGTGATCTCGCTAAATCGACTTTGCCTGTACGAGTTCCTGCATGGACAGAGTAACGATAGGGTTAGAACCTTCGAAGAAAAGAAACCTCCTTCTTCTCCAAGAAGCTCGAAACTCTAGCCCCTAAAACCCCATAAAACTTTAAACTTCCCTGATCCTTGAACAAGGGAAGGGGTTCTTGGAGTTCATACTTCCGAAGAGGCAGAGCTTGCTACTATAGGAATCCCTTGACCACTCAAAAGAGTAGTCAAGATCATCTTTCCTATAGAGGACAAGTAAGAACTCGACAAGAGAGAGAGGGAGAGGAGAGACTCACGCTTGAAAGGAGAGAGTGTTAGCTCTTGAATTGTGAATTCCTCTCACCCCAAGCCCTCTATTTATAGTAGTACGAGTAGGTTGTAAAATACAATTAAATCCCTCTTAAAAGCCCAGACCCAAGGTTAAAAATAGTAATTTTAATTAAAATTACTTGGCCACCAAGCTAGAAAATAAAACAACCTCTCCAACCCTAATTTCCTCACACTACTCGACTAGCATGGAGCCTTTTAGAGGCAAATTCAAATTTTTTGATTTAAATAAAATCATTAAATAAATTTTTTAAAATGTATCTTCCCCCTTTTTAAACCACATTAACATAAAAATAAAAGATTAAATCTTTTATTAAAAACTCTAAAATCACGACTTATCTCTCAAGAAAATAAAAATTCTCATCACCCTAATTTCAACATGAAATTTGAGTATCATAGCCATTCTAGGGTTTTCTAGAACTTTCCTGGCCAATCACATATTTTCTTTGATTAGATAAAATACATTAATCATTTAAGAAAATAAAAATAAAACCTTATCACCTTTTATCATCAAAATTTCGGTCATATCTCTTAATTAAGAGATAATCTTTTCAAAAAAATTCTCCTACTATATAGTAGATCAAATCTAAATCAAATCTTTTGATTAAATAACATATCATAGATTTTAACACCCAAATCTTCACATTTTATTTAAAAATCTGATTTTAAATAAAATAACAACCTCAATTCAAATCTAACAATTTGAAAATAAAATCTCCTCCATCACTACTCATGGAATTTTCGAAAATCCCTTATATATACACATATATAATTTTCGAAACATATCTCCCCAACCATATAAGTTTCGAGTCCCTATATATATATATACCCTATATATATATAGAAGGGATATACTCACTCCAGGAGTAAGTCACCTAAGTCACTCCAAATCTTTAACCGTTGATTATATTACAATCTAAAGGCTCATATTCATCACTATTTCCCCCTCACGTGATTTTACAAAAACTGGCAAAGGAGAAACGTCGATAAAATTTTCTCATCGTTGCAGCGGTGCTCTCCTTCGCCGGCCGGTACCGCACATGAGAGACTGACGGAGGAAGGGTGAAAGGGTTCCCCACCGACACCGACACCGACGGTTGCAGCTACTCCCTTCCCCGACAGAAGGGCTTCCCTGTCTCTCGTTGCTTCAACGATTCCGATTATCCCTTTGAGGTCAATTTCTCTCATGGGTGTCATCAGAGCCAAGATCTAATTGCTTCTGTTTGGTGAATTGGAAATAGAAAGGATTATGCAGGCTTTCTCGCTGCCTGATCCATTTTAAGGGTTTCAATTCTTCACCCACTCAAGGCAATATGCTGAATTGTGTGTCTGGCTTTTTCCCTCACGGTTTCATCAGGTGCTGGTACAGATTCTGCAACATTGAATTGGGTGGGACACATTCCTTAAGGGTACCATAAAGAGCTTATATATTTGGAATCAAATTGGGAGAGTGGCTGTCATTTGGGCATCTGTTGGGAGGGTATCTTTCTTTCTATGTTTATTTCTCTGGTTGAGACCATTCTCTTACTTGCAGGATAACATGTATGAAAACACTTCATTAGAGTTTAATACAACATTTTTCTTATCAAGTACTTGAATGCATTACTCTAGATTAACTGTGCAGCTTTTTGGACTTGATTCCTCTAGGATGAGGAATTCACTTTAAAGGGGAATAATGAGAAATTGTAGTTATTGGTACCAAAAAAATCATTGCAGGGTTGCTGTTTCAAAACTAATTAACCCTCTATATTATGTGCTTATCATTGCATATTAGAAGTGCTTTGTTTCAGAACTGATTAACCCTACATAATTCATGTTTATCATTTTAAATGGGAGCTTTGTAGTGTTTAGAACTGATTAGTCTGGAAGCAGCTCTAATTCCATCATGCATTTCAGAATTGGATGGTTTGTACTTTGTATCTCCATACACAAGTTATTCACACTCTCATTCTTGTGTTTTGAATGTGCAGGGTAAAACACAGAAGCTGAGACCGACTTAGCTTAAAACACAGAAGCAAAGTTGCTGGATTTGCTGCTATCAATTACAAAATAAGTAAATCCCACTTGAAGAACCATGACATGATTATGATCATTGTTAAAAGACTTTATCATCCACTTACTTTCGGTTGTGCCTCTTGAAACAATAAGTGAAGCCTCACAACCACTTCGGATAGTTGAGCACTTTCTTTTAGTTTGATTAGTGCTATCTTGAATTTCTTCAGTTCTTGAGATCTTCACTTTATTTTGACCTTCATTGCAACATACCAAAACTGCTCTTTTTGGTTTACTTGAACGAACACGTACTCCAAAACCATTCTTCTTAGCAAAAGAATTATAAAATTCTCTAACCTTTTCAATGGACTCAAATTCCATCCCAATTTCAGGTTTGCTATTCAATTCCCCACCTATATCTGAAGTATCCGGTATACTAGTTGTCAAATCCTTACTAGATGAACCAATACCATTATCATCCATTAGTTGTTGTCCCTGAATTTAAAAGAAAAACAAATATTAGTATGAGTTTAGAAATAGTAGTGGTGGCTAGAAATAGTATATGTTTAGCAACAAAACACCATCTCCCACCCAGTACAGATATAAAACACGAAAACCAGCCAAGGAGAAATCCTAATGCATGACACCCAAAACGATATTGATATGTAACGCTGCACAATGGTGCCCAGCCAAGGAGAATCAAACAAGATGATTGGACAATCCTTGAGAGATGATTTATCAACGTAATGATACAAATTTCCCAAAATTACGTAAGAATACCTTTGTTTCATCAACAGAACCTGAAGCCATAGAATGAGTGATTGAGATAGTAGTCCTTGGCGAAGGAGGTTGCGGCAGTAGAGAAATAGGATTCACCTCCGCCATCGCTCAACCCTTGACGGCAAGGAGAGCACCGCTGCAAGGATGAGAAAATTTTATCGACGTTTCTCCCAGTGCCAGTTTTTGTGAAATCACGTGAGGGGGAATTAGTGATGAATATGAGCCTTTAGATTGTAATATAATCAACGGTTAAAGATTTGGAGTGACTTAGGTGACTTACTCCTGGAGTGAGTATATCCCTTCTCATATATATATATATATATATATATATATATATATATATATATATATATATATATAGTATCAAAATTTTATGCATGTGCATCAACTCCCTTATATTTTACGTAAAACTCTTTCTACGTAAAACCCATACAATATCACAGTCAAAACGCTCAGAATCTAACGCTCGTCGTCACTACGACGTTATTAGACTCTAACAACCATTATATAAAATGAAAACAGTAATAAAACAGTAATTTCACTCTTACTGTAATAATAGAGAAAATCTCATATTATTATTATTATTATTATTATTATTTAATAATTACACTAAAATCAGGGTCTTACACGGATAATGGATAGCGTCTCCTCCGTTGGTGCCTCAGCCGCGACGTGTGGAGGGGAACTCCCTGGTGTTTCCCGATGAACCATCTAATGACAATAAGTACCCAAACAACACACAAGAAACAGAGAGGGTCAACTTCTGACTCTCAACAACATTTACAGATCCAAGCATGTATCATTAAACAATGTAAGCAATAACATCATGTAGAACATATAACAAAAGCAGTTATAGTTAATCACATAGCCTAAGGCTTAGTTAGTCTATGCGTCCTCACAAGTCTCACTTCTGATGACCCGGGTTTATTTCACTCATTTTTAGTCTTTTAATTATTTTAGTCTTAAAAGTTTGATTCAATTTGCTTAGGATTATTACTAAAATTTTCCTTGAGTTCATTTTTATGAAGTTTTTGAGATAGGTGATGAGCTTAAGGGAACTACAACATGAATTTGAAGAGGGATGAAGGATTTCACATGTTGATGACAGCAAGGGACTGAATTGGACAAGTTAAAAAAAGCAAAGGACCAACAATGGAAAAAGGGGAAGTCACACGCAGCTGCCCCATTACGTCACACAGGTGCGAGGCCACTTCCAGGAGGTTCACGCACCTGCGCACCTTCCTGCTCGCACCTGCGCGACGCCTTTTCATCATCAGTTCCCCGCGCCAGTTCGCTCCTCCGTAGCTGCGAGGCCGAGGTGTCGCAACTGCGGCGACACACCTTAAATAGCCAATTTCAGACCTTTTTTAGGGGAGCATTGGGAAACTTGGAGGGAGCTTGGAGAAAGGTTTCTTGGAGCACTTTGGAGCTACCCAAAGCCATTTCTTCCATCTTCTTTCCTTCCCTAGCTTGAATCATGATACCCATTGCTATGGGTGAGTAGTTTCCTCTTTGTTTTGGGATTTCTTGCAACCCATGGATTGTATGATGTAATTTGGATTGTTCTCACTTGAATCCCTTGCTCTTTCCCTTGAATCCTAGTTTCTAAGCTTCAATCTATGAATTTATGCATGATTTCATTTAGCATTTCTACATGAGAATGAGAATTGATTGTAGGAGAGGGATATTGAACTAGGGTTATCTAGATTTGTGCTATTTGCTAGGAATATAGATAGCGGCTAGATTTGTTGATCAGATTCTATTTGCTTAAGGCCTTGAACGATTCGTTTAGGTAGCAAGGAATTGCACTTAACAATTGTTTCAAACGAATTACTCGTGCAAGGAATTGATGAGTAATTGCAAAGATTAGAACAATTAGGGAAACCAAGGGAGTTAAGTGAGTTGAACTTGAATGAATCATACTTAAAGTGGGAAGCGGAAACCCAAAGCAATCCTTTATCCGAAGTTTTTAACACCGCACTTGATTTCGACACAATCTTTGATACTTTTGAACAAAAACCCAAACTAAAAGATTTTATTCGCTTTCCTTCATTGAACTAAGAATTGAAAACGAGAATTGGTACACAACAATCCCTGTGGAGACGAAAAAACCCGATACTATACTATGATTGAGTCTTGAGAGGACTTGAGAGTAGTGACGGTAAAGGAACGAACAAAAACCGGGACCCCAAAGTCCCTCTCATCAAAATGGCGCCGTTGCTTGGGATTGTTCTCATATTAATTCAAGTTTGAGATTCTAGGTTTGAAGTTGTTTTTGTCTTTTAATTTTTTATTGTATTTTGTCTTGAGCCGGTGCTACTAAGTGTTTGTTCTTGATTGTGATAAGGTGTTATGGATGATTTCAACTTAAGGTGCATTAATTGTCGTGAATTCTATGAGTATGGCCAATGGCATTGCTATGGCCAACAATGGACAAACCGACCCCAAGCCTCTTGGAAAAATGAAGAAGATTTCAATCCATGGAATCCACCATATAATGAACACTATGGAGCACAAGAAGAGCCTCACCAAAGCCATGGAAGTGGAAGAGAGCGCTTGGAAGAGTTGTTGGAGGGTTTCATAATCCGAATAGACAACGATTACAAGAACTGGGAGGCTATAATCAAGAATAATGAGGTTGCAATCAAGAATCTCGAAAGCCGATTCCGGGAACTCTCAAGGAAATTCATGGAGGAGTCTCATAGTCCACCCTCTAGACTTGAAAATGTGAGTGCTATCACTACTCGTAGTGGTAAGATTTTGGTTGGGGTTGAAAAAGGAGTCGAAAAGGAGAAAATGAAAAAGAAAGATGACGAAGTGGCTGTGAAGGAGGTTTCCAAGGAAGAGAAGTGAATGAGGAGAAGAAAAGCAAGGAGGGTGAGAAAAATGAGAAGGCCAAGGTACCTGATGACCCGGGTTCGTTCCCATGTTTTTCTTTTTGTTTTAGTTGTTTTTGCATGCATTTTTGTGTCTATTCATGTAGTGTTCATGCATTATCATGCATTTAGTGTAGTTTAAGTGTGTGAGCCGTTCCTTTGTGTTAATAAGAGTTTTTCCTTGGTTTTATTTGAGTTTCGATGAAGTTTTGATATTCCTTCGATAACTGCACTTGATCGTATGTGAGGTGGTGTTTTTCAGGGGAGTTCGGAACCTAGAAGGGACTTGGAAGGAGCTAGGAAGAGCTGGAAGGAATAGAGGAAGGCTTTGAAGAAGGTTGGCCCAAGAGGGAAGACCACCGCTCGAGCGGTGGCCCAAAGCTGCTCGAGCGGTGTTGAAGATTGAAGACGACCAGCGAGGTGTGCTAACACCGCCAAAGCGGTGGAAGCACACCGCTTGAGCGGTGATAAAGAAAACACGGGCAGTGGCATTTGACACCACCGCTCGAGCAGTGGCTCGCGATCTGAACCTTATAAATTCGCAAAAACTCGTATTTTTTGGGATCTTTTTCATATTTCTCGAACTTGGAACCCTATGAACGACTTTTGGGAGCTTTCTTGAGGCTTTTGAAGGTTCTAAACTCAGGTTTTTCATAGTTTCTTGTTTATTGATCATGAATTCCATAGCCATGCTTGGCTAACTTCTCCGTTGTTTGGGATTGTGAAGCTTTTCTGATGTTTATGGATTAAATCCTTATTTCTATTCATGTTCTTCGTGTAACCTTGATTTTCTCTTCTACGCATTATTTCATATCTATTGGTCGGAAGACGTTAGGTATTTGTCGTTTATGTGAGAGCGGAAGTTAATCATAAACAAGGACCCGTAGAGAAATTTCCTAGATCATATTACTCGCTAGGAATAGGGGTAATCTCTAGGTTTAGTGACCGGATAATTTGTGCTGAATACTTTAACAGTTTAATCACTTGTGCGAGGAATCGGTAGGTAGTTAAATGTGTTAAAAGGTTATTTGTGCAAGGAATTGACAAATTCACCAAGGTTAGACTAATTAGGTAATATGAAGGTTATGCATGAATAGGAATAGGTTTCCATAAACTGAAGGAAGTGGATTAACATCCCGAACAACTATTTTCCCTCTGATTTAACAAATTGTTCTTTTGCTTTGTTACCGTTTCAAATCAATCAACTAAAAGGATTTTAATTGCTTTCCAACCTCCTAGAATTGAACTTGAACTTGAATCTTTCCACAATCCCTGTGGATCGATATTTTATTACAGGGTAGAAAACCGTACACTTGCGGTGGCCTATCAAGTTTTTGGCGCCGTTGCCGGGGATTGTCAGAATTATTCAAGTTTAATTTTCTATTTTAGGAGTTTTGCTATTGTTTTGAATCGGTGCTACTAACTGGTTTCTTGTTTGCTCTTTTCAGTTTATGTGAAGAAACAAATCGGAACCTGCTCTCTTTGATCCGGAACCCGAGCGCACTATCCACCGCCTCAGGAAAGCCCGCCGGCGGTTTGTTGAGGCTACCACAATGGCAGGCAATGGAGGAGAAGTTCCGGATCCGGAGGTAGAAGCCCAGATCGAAGCAGCAGTCTAAGAGCGCCTTGCTCAGAGACTGCAGGAGCAGCAACAGAGGGATGCTAACCGGTCACTGAGGGACCAAACAGCAGCATCCATGACGTATGACTATCAAGGGAGCATATTTGTCCCCACTGCTGAGGGGCAAGACTTCGAGCTGAGACCAGCTTTCCTCAGTCTTATAGCACAGCAGCAATTTGGCGGAGGTTCTCTTGAAGACCCGCATGCTCACCTTGAGCGGTTTATCCGGAACTGCAGCACTTATAGAGTCAACAACATCTCATCAGACTCTATTAGGCTGGCATCGCTCCATTTTTCACTGAGGGACACCGCGGAAGAATGGTTGAATTCTCAGCCTCGGGGAAGTATTACAACATGGGAGGACTTGGCTGAAAAGTTCACCACCAAATTTATGCCGAGGTTTGTTCTGAGAAGAAAGGGAGAGGAGATCACCAACTTTGCTCAATCTGAAGCAGAGAACTTGCATGAGGCCTGGGAGAGATACAAGAGGTTGTTGAGGAAGTGTCCTCAACACAATATGTCAGAGGCTGAGAAGATAACAAGATTTTATGATGGACTTTTATATTCTGTGAAGTCCACATTTGATGCTGCAGCAAAGGGTGAGTTTGACTCCCTACCACCCCATGAGGCGAGGATGCTTATTGATAATATGGCGGCAAGGGCAGTGAATACAATATCAGATCGCCACACCAGCAAGAGGGTGTTTGAAGTGGAGGCTGTGGACCAAATTATAGCTTCTAACAGACAGCTTGCCAAACAGATGCATGAGATGCAGAAGCAATTCCAGGAAGTGAAGATGATGCAAGCTGGCCGAGGCTGTGTGACTTGTGGAGGCCCAGATTGTGGAGATTATTGCAGAGTCACAACCACTGAAGAGGAGGCAAAGTACATGGGCCAAGCACCTTTCTCCAACAACTATAACTCTAGTTGGAGGAATAACTCAAATCTAGCATGGGGAGACCGAGGAAACAATTATCAGAAGCCCTACAACAACCAGAATTTCCAAGGTCAAGGTGCAAGGCAGCAAGAGCAAGCGCCTAGTGGAGGTAAGAGAAGTATGGAAGAGCTGTTTAAGAGCTTCTTGGCTCAGCAAGATGAAACTGCAAGGAAGCATGAGGAGGCCGATAAGAAGAGGGATGCTGCAATGAGGAATATGGAGAATCAAATAGGCCAGCTTGCCAAGCGCTTGTCAGAGAGAGAGTCCGGGCAACTTCCTTCAGACACACAACAGCCTAGACTTGAGAATGCCTCAGCCATTACTACCAGGAGCGGAAAAGTGTTACCTACTGTGGAGGTGCCAGTTGAGAAGGTAGTAGATGAGAAGGTGAGAGTTGAAAAAAATAAAGAGAAGGAGTTGAAAATTAGAGAGGGAGAAAAAAGTGAGGTAAAGGAGAATAAGGTGCCCTTCCCGAAGGCGTTGATGAAGAAGAACTTGGAGAAGCAATTTGCCAAGTTTGTTGCTATGTTCAGAAAGTTGCATGTGGAGCTGCCCTTTTCTGAAGTGCTAGAGAAGATGCCTCAATATTCAAAATTCATGAAGGAAATCTTATCCAAGAAGAGGCGGCTGAGTGAGATGGATGAGGTAGTGATGCTTTCTGAGGAGTGTAGTGCTATTATTCAGAGGAAGCTACCAGTCAAGATGAAGGATCCCGGGAAGTTCATGTTGCCCGTGGAGTTTGAAGGCAAAGGAGAGACCAAGGGGCTGATTGACTTGGGTGCTAGTGTGAACTTAATGCCCCTCTCGATGTTTGAGAGGCTAAAAATTGGTGAGCTGAAGGGTACCATGATGCATCTCCAGCTAGCTGACCGTTCTATTGTGACTCCCTGGGGTGTGTGTGAAGATGTGCTAGTGAAGGTGGGGAAGTTCTATTTCCCCGCAGATTTTGTGATCCTGGACATGGATGAGGAGGATGAGATGCCTCTAATCTTTGGGAGACCTTTTCTTGCCACTACTAAAGTGAAAATTGATGTTGAGAAGAGGGTAGTCTCTTTGAAGTCCTATGGTAAGAAGATGAAGATTAAGATGCCAGATTTGCAAGAGAAGCCGAAGGAGAAAGGAGATGCTCTCTTGGTGGATTTGATGAAGATATGGAGTGATGAGAGTCTGGAGAGTTTCTTCCGCAAGGAGGGACTTCCAGCGAAGAAAGAACCGCTCCCAGCTGAGAAGAAGGCACTCCCAGTGCTGGAGGAGTCACATGCTGTAGAAGAAAAGAAGCCACCTCCTGTGGTGAAGAAGCAACCTGTGAAGGGGCGTCCTCCATGGATGTCCAAATTTTGGAGAAGGAAGGTGCTGTCTAGTCCTGTCCGTGGTGAACAGGTGTGCTATGTGTTTGATGCAAGCTTTGATGAGGAAACCCCTCATGGTGCAACCCACCAGGGGTACAACCCCGGATAGTTTTCTGAGTCCGGGGGAGTTTATCTTGGACTATAACTTAGAGCTTCTTGGGAGACAACCCAAGGTTGAGGTTAGTTTTCTATTTCTTTTAGGTAGTTCATGCATATCATATTTTTGTTTGTTAGTTGCTTGCATATCATGCATAAAAATACAAAAAAATTAGAAATTCAAAAATTAGGAAGAACCTTGATCATTACATCTTATATGATGCTTGATTGATGTTTGACCCTGAACATGTGTTGTTTTGAATTGTTTTATCTATGGATGCTATTAAATGTTTTGGGGAGTGAAATGCATGCTTGGGGGAGAGATGATAGAGAGGACATGTTTTTCTGATGTTTAATTGTGAGGATAGAGAGTTTGATTTGAGGTCACAGGAGTCCCATCTTTGGACTCCTCACCAAATATATATGCCTGGTGGATCCTGACTCACAAGCTTTACCTTAGTTCTGTGACTGATTCTGAATCGGTCTTGTGATGTGACCTCTTGACTATTCTGAGACTGGTAGGATTTTTCATGGCCTCCAGAGTTGCTGAATTTATATGTTAATCCCTTAGTTACCCCCTAGAGCCTTAATGTTGGAAGTTTTTCTTCTTTTAGCCTAATTTTAGGTTGAAGTTAGGGTGGTACTGGGTAGAATGAACTGTGTGGTTCCTAGTGAAGAGCTAAAGTGTTAATTGATCAATGATGGCTAGCTCTCCCTCCTGTGAGTCGGCTTCCAGAGCCGCCGTTATCCTATTTTCGGCCATGTAAGCCGAAATTCGAGCAAGGATGCTCGACTCAGGCATTAGTAGGATCAACCTCATACCACCCCGTAACATCTGAGGTGATATCATCTTCAGAGTCTTCTTTTGAGAACTCTTGTCTCAAAATGAATCCAAATGTTGGATCCAACACTATGGAGTAATCAGCATATGATGGGCGAATGAACTCGTCTCCCATTGCCGAGTAAGGAGCTATATGACCCAAGCTCCTTTCAAAATTCTTCTTGTTCACATATGAAACATCTGCCACATAGTAGCTTTGATCTGCTTCAATATTCTCCACGATTTCGTCCTCCCTCCATATCGATAACATCTCGTGGAGAGTGGATGGAACTGCTCCGACGCTATGTATCCATTCCCTTCCTAACAGAAGGTTATAGTTGGCCTTGGAAGGCACAACCACAAACAGGGTTTGCCTTTGAACAATTCCAACATGGACGTCAAGTAGAATGACCCCTAAGGCTTTTGAAGTCTTGCCTCCGAAGTCGGATAGAACCATATTATGTGGCTTCAAATCCTCAGTTGTTTTACCAAGTTTCTTTAGAAGAGTAACTGACATGAGGTTTATTGCAGCACCTCCATCAATGAGGACTTTATTGATGCCAACGTCATTCACCCTAGCCATAATGTAGAGTGGCTTAAGGTGCCTCTTCATATCTTCATCAGGCTTCATGAACACAGCATTCTGCTCAGAGACCTTTCCTTCATTCATCACGTAATAGCATAAAGGCTTACGTCCCTGAACTTCCTTGGTCAGCAAATCTTCCTCATCCTCTGTTACTTCAGAGATTACATCATACTCTGCAGGAAGAATCGAGACCACGTTACAGATGATTTGAAAATCGTCCTCCGACCCTGAGTCGAAGTCATCATCAAGCATGTCGGCATCTTCATTGGAGTCTTGGACTTTCTCCTTCTGCTTGATGGGAGGCAAAGGAGGAAATAGCCTCTTATCAATTGGCGTCTTTCCCGCCTGAGCTTGAGTCGAAGGCGCATTTTTCGCCTTAGTTGTTGAAGAAGCTGCTTCAGCCTCTGCTTTTTTCTTCCTCTGGTATCTTCGCCATTGGGTCCTCGTCATTGGATTGTTCCCCAAATAATTCTTGGCGCCATAGGAATAGTTCTTAGACACTTGAGAGTTGTCATTGTAGGCCGAACCTTGGCCTATTTCTACAACATTCCATTTTTGCTGTTTTGGACCAGCATTTGTATTTGGCTTGATCCACTTGCCCTTGGGCACAACAGGAGGTGGTATGTAGGATCTCCCACCCCAATAATTCCTCTGTCTCCGATATCTGGCGTCGTAGTCACCAAACGGAGGCTTGTCATAGTGGATTTTTGATTTTGGTGCAATCCACTTCTTTTCTGGCTTCTAAACGCGAAGCTCCCCAAGGCTTTTAGCAGCCTATTTGTCAAATATTGCACTGAATCTAGGGCAGAGCATTACCTCGGATTCCTCAATCTTACACTTGTTAAGGAAATCCACTAGGTCCTCCTCAGCCTTGGGGTAGACCTCTTCGACTTTCTTGTCGTAATCCCACTTGGGGATCTCTTGAATTTTCGGAGTTAAATCCTCCTTGAATTCAACCATCATAACCTCTGTGGTTTCGACCAATTTGAGATTGCTGGTCTCGACCACCATTGCTTCGACTGGTTCTACCAGGTTAGCTTCTTCGACCTAAAGTGGGTCTGAGTCGATCTTCATAGGCGCTTTGGCCTTATCTCCAAATTTCAATCTTCCTTCCTTGATTGCTTCCTGCACTAGATCCCTGAAAAGGACACATTGAGAAGTCTTATGACCAAGGAAATTATGATATTTACAATATCCTTTCTTCTTTCTAATATCCAATGGTGGAATTTTAATACCCTTAGGCATAATAATTTGACCATCGGCTACTAGTAAGTCGAAAATTTCATCACATTTTGTAACATCAAAAGTGTAAGTCTTAGTGATGAATCTATAATTTCTAGTAGCTTCTGGGGGATTTTTACCATTAGATGGTCTAAGCACTTTGCAAGTATAAGGAGGACCAGGCTTTCATTCAGCCAAATTAACCTCACTTTCTTCTATAGACTCATCTATTAAATCCTGGTCGAATTCCTGATTATAGTTGTCAGTTTTGACATAGGCAACTTTATCTCTCTTATAAGGCTTTTTGAAACGTGACTTTTCAGCCTTAAGTCTTTCGAATTGCCTTACTCTTCCTGCTAATTGGGCCATGTCCCTAAGGTGTTGAGTATCAATCTTTTTCCTAATTGAATACTCTAACCCACCAGCATCCATTTTGACTAACTCACTTTCGGGGACTTGAGTAAGACATCTTGACTTCATGAGTCAAAATCTGTTGAGATATTCTTCAACTGTTTCAGTCGAATTTCGCTTGATGGAGGATAGTTCTTTCAAACTAACCTTTGATTCACCAGCGTAAAACTGTTCATGGAACATTCTCTGCAATTGAGTCCAATGATGTATGGAACCAGGAGGCAAAGATGCAAACCACGTGAATGCACTTTGAGTTAAAGAATTTGGAAAGTACTTTATCTTCAAATTCTCTTGGGCGTTAAGATCCCCAGCCTCCATCTCATATCTTGCGATATGTTCAACAGTAGACTCATTTGCTTCGTCAGCAAACTTAGTAAATTTTGGAACTTTCCATCCTCGAGGGAGTGGGGTTTGCATAATGCAATCATCAAGGGGTGATGTAAAATTAGGCCTTCGAGTGCCAACATTTACCCCATTCTGGGCCAAAATATTCTCAATCACTTGAGCAATATTATTTTGCCCCCCAACATTCTGTTGTTGGATTTTCCTAATAACTTGGTCAGGTTCTTCGTGCCTGTGAACCATGACTACTTGTGGGTTATTTCGACCCAAATTCCCTTCGACTGGGATTTGTTGGTTCAATTGTGGTACCACCGTAGGCTGTTGTAGCACTTGTGGCTGTTGAACCAATTGCGGTTGTTGCACCACTTGTGGTTGTTGAACCATTTGTGGTTGTTGGACCACTTGTGATTGTTGTATTGGAGCATTGGCCATTCCTGACTGGTTTTGAATTCCAACATCTGGTTGACCAATTTGTGGTTGTCGCAACAACGGAATTACTTGATTAGGAGGTAATGGGATGTTCAAGAAATCAGAGACTCTTCCCATTTGTTGAGCCATCATTTGGTAAGAGGCATTGGTGTTACTAATCAAAGGATTGAGTATTCCACCAAGTAAATGGGATAAAGAATGAACCATTTCCTGATTACTTTCATCCATCGTCTGCCTTAACACTTGAACAGAATCAGTAGTTATGGCGTTTGCAAACGGTTGTTGGTGATAACCAACTCCATATGGCTGATTTTGTCGAGGACTGTCATTTATTCCTGAACCAAAACCTTGAACACGATTCGTGTGTAAAGGCGTTGCCACTGAGTTTTCTGCAAAAGATGGTTGAGTGTCGACACCCATCATCACAGATTGCGGCATTCCAAGTGTATATTCCCTTCCAAATGCAGGGAATTGAAAAGGCAAAGTAGGCCTAACAGATGTTGAGGCCTGCGTCAAAAATAAAGGCAAGGTCGAAGCATTCGACACTTGCGTTATAGGAACGGTGAATGGTGGTGCAACGCTTACTGCCGCTGGAACGGTAGTTGGTGCCACCATAGTGGTAACTGTAGGAGCAGTAGCCATTGTAGCGGTTGAAACGTTTTCTAGCCTAGTTTGGGGCTGAGAAACCGCTGTGTCAGAACTTGTAGAGTTCTGGGTAAATAAAGTTTGATTCTGGGCTGTTTGGTTCGACATGCTAGTGAATTTACCACTTCTTAAACGCATGTACACACAACAACATCAAACTTTTAAACAAATTTTCACAAGGAAAATATCAAAATATGCACTAAGTCCACTTCGGAACAAAATTAAGAATTTTGCACTGAAATGGTCCCACTGGGCGTGCCAATTTGTTCACTGGTGTTTTTAGTAAACAATCACAGGCTTTAATTCACTTGAAAGACCAAGCCAGAAAGTCTCATACACAATTCAGTGCTTAATGATGCGTACGGGAAGTGCAATAAGATAAAGGGTTTCTTGTACAACAAGTAAACAAAAGGAAAAGACAGTGCTTAAACTGAAGGAAATAAAGGAAAAGCAAAAGAAATGCTTGAATTTAAAGTGGATCACATGTTCATACATCTCACAAACTCTTTCGCTCGATGACTTGGGTACTTGAGTTCTAAAGAGACTAAAATGAAATGCGAACCTGGATTACCAGGTCGAAACTAGTATTTATACTAGACACGTACTACAAACTGACGATAACTACCTAGAACAGTTATATTACAATAAAATGACACTTCGGCCTTTGCAAATCATGCGGCTTCCACGTGTATGCTTTATGTCTCCAATGCTTAACTTCCAAACCGCCTCTGTCGTCGACTCCTTCGCATCGCCTTTGAGGATAAAAGCCCAATATTGCTTAAGTTCGGACTCTGTCGACTGAAACCTGCAAGTGGTCGAACGTAATACATATGTCGGAAACATCATCTTGGTCGAAAAGACCATTTAGCACATTCTTGACAAGCTGACTTTAGTCGAAGATAACTGGTTAACCTAACTTCGACCAAGCTATTGACTAATGACACTTAGCATTTAATGAGCTCAATAATCCTAAGTCAAACTCAAAGCTCATTCTCTCAGTCGAAATGCTAAGCTTAAAATCTTAGGCTAACAAAACCAAAACCCAGAAATCTCCCAACCCACACCCAAACTCAGATCAACAGCAAAACCAACAAAAAAAGAAAAAGAAACAGGGAGAAGAAGAAGCATGTTAAGTTGATTAAGCTACTTTCAAGTCTCTGGTTCGAACCTAAGTAGCCCTAATTTTTTTTTTTTTTTTGATAAAATTCAGAATTTTCATAAGGAAGGACTAAATTGACGATGACACTTTCAAGGACTAGTTTGACTAATACTACGTGGCATGTCACCGCGACAAAAAAAAAAATGTCAAAATGGGAATTTCTGTCTAAAGGACTAACAGAAATAAACTTAAAAGTCTAATTTGATCGACGAGGACACTAACGGATACTCATAAGACGTATAAAAAAATATTAAGGACAAAAGTGCAACCTCTTGACAAAGTCAGGGACCAAAATGACGTAGAAAAATTAAACGTTGGAGACAGTGGCTTCATAAACTCATCAAGAAAACAGAACTCACACTCCATTTCTTTGCCAAACAGAAAGATCAGTCAGTCGGTACACTTACACTCGGAGCTCGCTCGAGACCAAGGTTGAAGATGCCTACTATGAAAGCTGGGTTTGCCTTCAACGTCGTCAAGTTCTCACCAAAAGGCGGTTATTCCTGTTCTATACTACTCTTTGCTGTGTGGAAATGTCGATCTGCCGACGCACCTTTCTCCCTCTGCGGTTCATACGCAACCGCGCTCGCTGGTACTCAGCATTCAACGATCGTGAGGATCAGCCACCTGTTCGAGCCGCTGTTCAACCCGCTGATCAACAACCCGCTGTTCGAGCCGCTGATCAACAACCCGCTGTTCGACCCGCTGTTCAACCTCATAGGTATGATTCTAATTTTAGTATTCGGTCCTTTGTTGCGATTTTGTTGCCTGAATTAGTGATAACAACCGGAAACCGCCGAGCGGTTTGGCCGGAAAATGGCCGGAAGCCGGCGGCGCCGCCACCGGCCGGTGGTGGTGCATCGTGAGATATGTTGTAGGTTTTGTTGCGGACACCAAGGGGAGCACGCTGGTGCCTTTGGTTTCTCCGATTGGCCACCGGTTTGGCCGGAATCGGAGGAAGAAGGCGGTTAGGGTTTGTGTGCAACCTAGATTCTTACGATTTTGATATCTTATTTAGGATTCTGTCCACTGTTAAACCTAATAGTGATAACAACCGGAAACCGCCGAGCGGTTTGGCCGGGAAGCCGGCGGCTAGGGTTCCTGTGCAACATAGATTATATGATTTTGAATCTTATTTAGGATTCTGTCCACTGTTAAACCTCATTTGTTTTGAATTTGAGGATTCTTTGTTTTGTTACCATTTTGATACAATCAACAATTTCAGGTTTCCTTCACTCCTCAAGTCGGTTCTCACTGGCAGAACTGAAATCCCTGAATATTACAAACGTCTAATTGAAGAGAAACGTCTCGGAAGGGGGCTGAAGGGTCCTTCTCAGATTACTTTTCAATTGCTGAATTGGAGCCTTGGTGATGCTGCTGCACCAGGTTCCCTGGAGGAGGCAAACAAACTGTTTAAGGTAAGGCACTCTTTCCTTTTACATTATTTATGTTAATTTGAACGCAATTATTAAATGTTCATTTCTGTTTTCAGCAAAGGTTTAAACCAATTTATGGTTCCCATGGTGAAGATTTGGTTGAAAATATGATTCTTGGGACTTCTGGTGAAGAATTCAAGGACATGTTATGTGCTGTGCTTTTATTAGAGTAAGATTTAATCATTGTTTTTCTCAGCTGCTTAATTGTGGTCTTTTGTAATTAATTATCACTGAAGCTGTTTAATTGTGGTTTTGTTGTTTTTAATTATCAGTGGTACTGTAGCATCAACAGCCCTCTTCCGTCTCATCGGACCTAAAGTTGCTGAAATGCCTTTAGCGGCATCGTCTTTTGATTTCGAAGGGCAGGTACTTGTTGTTCTTAATGTTATCTTATTTAGGGTATTTCTAAATTGATGTTTTCTTAATGTTATATTTTTTTTTTTAGGCTGTTTTTAGGTGCCTTTTTGATATGATTGTGAACCAGTTGACTAGCTTGAAAGTCACGACATTGATCATTCCTTCGTGTGAGATCACGAAGGAATTTTGGAGGGACAGATATGGTTTTTCGATTGTTTCGGAAGAAGAGGTGGGTATTTGTTTGACTTTTTAAGTGTTCAAGACTTAGTTGTTAATTTAATAACTTCTAATTAATGCTATGTATATTGCAGAAGTTGTTCTATAGAGAATCCTACAACATGACAGAGTTTGGTGAGACGGTTCTGATGCACAAGAAGCTGTAGGATTCTGCCTTCGGTATGTTTGGACTTCTTGACTAGTGAAGTACTTATTGTAGGAATTTCGTAACTTGAGTATTGAATTGTCTAGAAGTAATGTATGATTGATCTTTAGATTCCAATTTAAACACTTGTTTTACATGATACTATGCTCATAATCATATATGCTAAAATCTGGATGTTTTTACCCTCAAGTCTTCGACTACACTCTAGAAATGCAATTGCTTACCGATTTTGCTCTGTTTTATTGTTTGCACATGGAATTTGACCTTTTTCAGATGTAACTATTATCAAAGGGTTATTATTTTTATTATTTTGAGTAATACCATACCATATAGATTACATTCCATGGTTCAACAAGGTACTAAAGTGATGTCAAGACTTGTGGAGTCTGTAATTATACTGGTTTCTATTTCTACATTTGCTGGAGTGTGCATTTGTCCCATTCGGTTTCCCATGCTTAATTAATATTGCTTTTTCATTAGTTACTTGCGTTGTGCTCCTGTTTTTTGTGAGTTTTGTATCCTCTCCTCTCTTGCTGAAATGTAATGTATGATTTCTTTTAATAGGGGCTCGAGATCTGATTGGATGAAGACAAAGCTATGTTTTGGGAACATTCAGAGTTGTTAATTTTCACCCTTGTTCTAAAGGATTTTTGTATACGGAGTTTTATCGATGCGGTTACAGATAATATTGTATATTCATTAGAACTTCTTAATACTAGCAATATTGTATATTCCTTAAAACTTGTTCATACTACTAGCACTGAAATTTGAAAACTTGTTAATACTAGCAGTAAAGTTTCATTGTTGATGTGTGTGAATTGAGTTTTGGATTGCCAAAACCAAAATCTGATTTTAATTTTGTTATGATCTCTTTATCTGCAGATTAGAGAAAAGGGATCTTTGTTTAATTTTGGTTTATGGTGAAGAAGGTGGTGTCTAGGAAGAGGATGGTTGAGTCATTATTTTCCTCTTAAATGACAAAAATAACTTTTTACTTTTCACTTTCCTTGTTTGTCCTTTTCTCTGACCACTCCTCCCTGTTCCTTAGCTACACCACCGATGGCCTTAATAAATCTAGATAGAAGATTGGTCATAGTATAATTTGGGTCCTTTTAAACGGTAAATTCTAGGGTGGACCTAGACCACCATGGTCAAGTGGTCCACCCATGAAACTTAAGGTTTATTTTTGGGTGAAGACTAGGGTGGACCTTTTGCAATTTGGTCCACCGGTGGAACACTGGTTTAACACCGTTAGATTTACAATTCTTAGAATATTCTCTAGATGAAGGGCTGGGATTAAATTTGGACTAAAAGGGTATAATCGTCACCTAAAGCCTTTCTCTTTTCCCTAGACCCTCGCCCAATCTCCAACCTCTTCTTCAATTGTCCCTTTCACCGCTACACAACCACCACCGCACCACTCCATGAATCCAAATCGTGATTCCTTTTCTAACAGTGGCCACCCACCACGAATCCATCATCCATCGCTCCTCCAACCACGATAGGCACCCCACCCCACCGCGGCGCACCAAGGAGCAGTGTCGCTTCTCCACCCAATCGGGACCCAGTTGCTGCAAATGCTCCGCTATCAAATCGGAAGAAAATAACAACAATAGTGGAGAAAACGCAACAAAAAAATGGCAATTTTTTTCCTTAACAGGGAGAGTCCACCACTCCCACCATGAAGCTTGTTCCGCCGTCGGGCTCCGCCGCGGCTGGAACCGTCCCTGGAAGACACCGATTTCTAAAAAACGGTGGAGTCATAGAAGCCTCATGAAGGATTCGAGATTTAAGAAATTAAAGATGTGCAGAGAGTGGAGAGGAAGAAGGACTTGTACAAGGAGAGAGGGAAGCGTGGGAGAGAGAAGAAAAGCCAGGTGAAGTTTTTTTTGCCAAAAGAAAAGGTAAAGTGAAATAATCTGTAAAGTCTGATTTACCCCAAGGTGCACCGGTGGAACAAAAAATAAATTTCCACCCTAGTCTTCACCTTATTTTTGTGAGTTTTTGTTATTGTAGGTATTTATAGTGGTCTACTTGACCATGGTGTCCATCAAACTTTCTTTAAAATTTTCACTTACTAGGGTGGTCTACTATGTTTTTTTACAAGTTTTTATGACAGTAATACCCTTAATTTTTTTGTAATTTCAATTTTACCCTTAAAACATTTCTATTACATTTTTACCCTTATGATATTATTTAATATCATATTTACCCTTTAAATACTTATATTACTTTTTTACCCTTAAAAAATTTTAGACCCATAATATTTTTTCCAGGTGAAGTTTTTAATAATTATGAAATCTCCACTAAAGTTGGAGATATCTTATTTTTGAAAGTCTCCATCAATGTTGGAGATTTATGGGGCACAATATTTTTAAAAATACCTTTTAGAATATTAGCTACTAGTTTTAAAATGATTACTATATTTATATTTTGTTGAGCGATTGTTTCATTATAAAATATGCATTTTTACATATTTTGTTTTATAAATAAATTTTTTATGTTATTTTTTTAATACTTGTATACTTTTATTATGGGATCACATGTCTTATTTCTTTTTAATTTGTTATTATTTCTCTATAAAATGTTAATGGTAGACATGTGAACAAAATA
>NC_080046.1:47557109-47581578 GCF_012489685.1 Lotus japonicus
TACCTAAGTGGCTATTTCAGGTTGTTCTCCTCAAACCAGCAGAAGGTAAAGTAGCTTCTAGAGATTTGGCTTACAAACATTATAGTTAAGATTTTGCTTTCCTTTTGATCATAATTAGTTGGTTTCTTGAGCCCTTAAAATATTTTACAACTAGTAAGTATCTCGTGCAATGCACAGGTAATAAATATATCAAAAAATATAATAAAATATTTTAATAAGTATTAGTATTTTTTTTATAAAATTATAATTCTATAATAAAATGATAAACTATGTTTTGAATATACATAATTAATATTAATTTTATATTATAATAATAATATTCATATAAAAGAAAAAGTATAAAATATTTAATTATTTTAATATGAAAGAGATTTGTTAGTGTGATATGTGGCGACCCGACTTACCCCTTTCCCGTACACAGAGACATTTGATAAATAAGACATTTTCTTAATTACAAATTTGCATAACTAAAAGATTTTCATCAAACACTTTAACATTTAAACAAGATAATTATACATATGCATCATTAAGTTATTTCACATTACACATAAAGGTAGAACCCTAGCAAAACAACACCTGTAAGGGAAGGGAGTGAACCGAACCTCACATGCCAGTTACGACGAGCTGATAAAAGGTTCATGACCCTTAACTATCTTACAAACTACTAACAGTCAGCTCTCCATCTAAACGCCATATATCTACATCAACAAAAATTGGCTGCTTCTGCTAGTAGCCCCTCAGCTCGACGCTTCGTACCCGCTTCTCAGCGTTCCTTCGCTATCCTCTCATAATCCACTACTAATGAGCAGAGAGAAATAAGAAACAACAAACAACAGAGGGTGAGAAGTTTTCAACACAATCAAGAAGAGAATAGCATGATATAAATGAGTTTCTCACAGAATCAACAACAACAAGTATATTATGCAACATGTTTTCCTAGATTCAACATTGACTCCTCTACATGTTATGTATTTTGGGCCCATGCGGGTCATTCGACTTTTCCATCGCGAGCCTAGTCACTCCGCAGGCCCCCTGATGATCATCATGTCGGTCAAGAAGTGGCGTAGTTGTTGTCGTGCACCGTTCCCGACGGCTTTCTGAGTTGGCGGGAAAAGTCGTATGACCCGCATGGGCCCACATGCATATCATGTAGAAAGTCGATATGGAATTTAGGGAAACATGTTGCATTGCATATTCCTTGGTGTTGATTGTGTGTGAAGCTCATTTATATCATGTTATTCTCCAGCATGATTGTGTTGAATAGCTTCTCACCCCTCTCTTGTTTGTTGTCTCTTTAACCCCTTCGCTCATTAGTGGTTGACTACGAGAAGGCGGAGAAGGAGCGCTGAGAAGCGTTGGGCATGCGATGTTCGAGCGGAGAAACTACTGACAGAAGCAGCCATTTTTGGATGCAGACGGATGTCGCTTAGTTAGAAAGTTGACTGTTAGTAGGTTGCGATGTTCGAACGATCACGATATTTTTAAATATTACTAAACTATTAATTAGAATATTAGCCACTAGTTCATTTGAAGATCATCAACTTCAATCGCATTTTTCTCCCTCGTCTGAGCTCTGTTTGACAAACCACGACCAGCGTCGTACTCCTGGGAGATAAGATAACTATAATCCACCGCCATTTCACCTCCGGCGAAGGCCGCCGCCGCGAGCACCGCGCAGGATAGTCTTTTCCGGCGAGCTCATATTCAAATTTTCCAGAACTTCAATTCTAAGGTTTATGGGCTCCCCGATACTGTTCTTATACTTATTTAGATGACTTTCAACATGAAAAAACATTGTTTTAAGGCCTTGAAGCATGAATTTCGAAGTAGAGAAGTGTACCGCACAAAATTGGCTAAGAGCAGGCCGACTTTGATGAGAAGGCAGGCCGATCTACAATTACTCAAGGTCGGTCGATCTACAATCCAGCCCTGGAAACGCACTTCTTCAATGATGTCCATCTGGTTAGCAGAAAAGTTATTGAAATCCACTCGCAACTCTCTAAGAACTAGAAGATCACAAGCAGGGATACTGCAATGGATGGAAGAAGGCCTCTTGAGAATGTGTTCTGGATTTAGCACAAAATCAATAGCCTCCTTTGCTTGAGGAGAGGCTGCAGAGATGAGAGCCTGAGAGGCGGAGTCAACTTGAGATCCCTCTTGTTGAGCCATGTAGGCGTTGAAGAATTTTACAAGTTCTTCTTGATTAGTATTCATTTAGTGAAGGATGAAGGAAGAGGATGATGAATAGGAGTTTTGGTTGCAGAGAATAAGTGAGAGAGAGTTTGGAGAGAGAAAGACAAAAACTCTTGAGATTTTGAATTTTGAAATGTGTGGTAGTGGGAGAGAACGTGAGGATTGATAAGGTGTAAAAATAACTTTTGAAGTTACCAAAAAAATTAATGACCGTTCAATTAATAGTGAATAATTATGGGTAATTAATTTTGGAGCAATTCCAAGAATTGTAATGATTAACATCAAATCACACGTGGGTGATGGCTGCTCAAGTTACCTTGGGAAGGTAACTTGTCACTTTAATGTCAGTTAGTGGGATTTTCATCAGTCAACTTCTGATGAGAAACCTTTCACATGACCAAGTCATCTTCTGATGAAGACAACTTCTGATCAAAGTTATTTCTGATCAACAGTTACTGATCAAAATAATTTCTGATCAGTCATACGAATGGCGCCACAATCATATATTGAAGAGCTCATACAAATAGCATCTGAAGCCTTTTAAAGTGCGTTTCCAACGCATTTTTAAAGTGCGAGCGAAAATTTTAAAAAGGGTACTTTTGATTTTTTTTTTTAATTTTGGTGTGGTGTCCGAAGAAATGAGGGTGGTGTCTTTAACAATTCCCTCACTTTAATTACTAGGGATACCACACTAAAAATAATAAAAATATTAAAATGTCCTAACTTAATATTTACTTTCTTATATTACCCCTATTACACCACACTTCCATTTCAAATAAGGCTTAATTGCACTTTTGGTCCCTCACCTTTCGCACTTGTGCGAGAATGGTCCTTAAAGTAAGAAAATTACAAAAATCATCCCTGACGTTTACACATGTTTGCACTTTTGGTTTTCCATCCAATTTTGTTAATAAATTAACGGAATATTCCATAAAATTAATTTAAAAAATTAATTATAATTATAATTAAGAGGAACCCAGAAAAATTCATATCTTCATCCCATTCACCAGATCTTCTTCTCTCAATCTCATTCACCACACCACCCCAACCCTAGCTGCCACCACCCCCAACCCTAGCCGCCATCACCACCAACCTCACCCTAGCCTCCACCACCACCAACATGAACTAAACCCTAATCTCTCTCTCAAAACAGTAGCTTCAAACATATCATTTTGCTATGCTAAAGAGGAAACAGAGACCTCAACATGATGTGGTAGTCATCAAATGCTTGTGGGAGCAACTCGTCCATGATCAAGGATTGGCAGAACGCATCAACGGCCTGAAGCTCGTTGACGTCTCTGACATCTTTGATGGAAACAGAGCTGACGCGGCCGAATCGATTGAGGGGCCAGACATTGTTGCGAAGGAGTTCAATTGGGATCCGTCAGAGTCAGAAACTCTATGAATTGAAGCGATGGATTCAATTGGGGTTGAAAGTCAGAAACCCTAAGAATTGCAGCGATGGATTCTAGTGGGGTTGCAGCGATGGATCAATTGAAGAGGATGTGTTTGAGCCTGAAGGGAGTGAGGCAGGTTGATAAAGGGTGGAGCTTTTCCCAGTGAGAGTGAATCAGGTGGAGCTGTTGCATTTCCAGGTGTTGTGTTGCTCTAGAGGAAAGGAAGAAGATGAAGGAGAAGAGCTGTTTTTAGGGATGACGTTCAAGCAAATAAAGTTGGATCCTGAGCTGGTGAAACAAGCCAAAGCAATGGTAAAGAGGGAATATCATAAAGATTTTGTAGTGGATGAGGATGGCAAGTGGGTTTTGCAGGGATGGAAAGGGCGTATTCTGAATGCTTTTTCTGCTTGGGTTCCTGCTTAAGCAATATCCAAAATGTGTTTAGTATAACTTGTAGTCTTGTAATGTAGTAGTAGGTGTGTTGAAAAAAATGCAATAAACTTCTCCTTTTCTATTTTTCTTTCTTCATTGGAGTTTATATTTCAATTTTCAGGTATTGATGTTCACTTCACTTCCTAGCTGGCATAGCATGAGAAAACCCATTTTTTTAAGCACAAGTTTACTAATGACTATCAAAAATAACAAAAGTACAATAAGAAAATGAACACCAGTATGGAAACCAGAATTAGGAAACAACTGGGTTACATGATTACATCAAGGGAACAAAAAAGCAGCAATATCTGGCTAAAACTAATAGACAGTACTCTCTTGAAAGTAACAGATTGTATAAGCATACCCTCATTGATGTGCCATGCTTTGTTGTGTCTTCTGTGAGAAACAAGTCAGCACTTACTGTCTAATTCTCACTTCTGCACTGTAAATTGTATTACCTCTGATGACAACTGATGTGAGTTGGATTTTTGGTGTTTTTGTTTTCATGAAGTGGAAGAAGATGGTTGATTGGGTGATGGTGCCTTTTTCATTTTTTCTGTTTTTTTTCTTCTGGGAATTTTGTTTGAAGATGGTGAAGAATGGATGAAGATGGTTGAAGATGATGAATAATTGATTAAAGTTCTGGGTTTTTATTTTTAATTTTTTTAAAATCTGAAAAATGTTAAAATTTGGATGGAAGTGGATGGAAAACCTGAAATGCAAACGTCTGTATAGGTGAGGGACAAAAAAAGTAATTTTCTTACTTTAAGGACCATTCTCTCACAAGTGTGAAAGGTGAGGGTCCAAAAGTGCAATTAAGCCTTCAAATAAATTAACTTTCCTCTCCCACCACACATTCACCTTCTTCCCCCACTACTTCCATCTTCTCCTTCAACTGCTACTCATTGCATTGTGCATGCAACTAATGCTCTATTCTTCTTCTTCTTCCTATCCATGCTCCCTTCATCGTCGCTGCTGCTGCTTGTGGTTCTAGTTCTGCGCGAACATCAATTGTTCCAACGCCGGACATGAACTGATAAGATGAAACTGTCGTATAATTTCCATCAGGGGTCGCTTTCCATTGAATTCTGTCAGGACCAGCATTCTCGGATGGCACCTTAACATGCAAAATAGCATTGCTAATATCTGGCGGCAGCGAGGTATAAAGAACATCAAGATTCCAGCTTCTGTTGACACATATGTTAGCCACCCTTAATTGAATATCTGAAATGTGATCAAAAGGAACTTTATGACATAGCTTCCCTGTACCCAACCAGTTTTGATACCAAATGGAGGAGTCTCCTATGCCGAGATGAGGACCAAATCCTTGAGCCAATTGATCCTTCACTTTCATTATCCCACGCCATATATATGAATCACCTTTGTTAAAGGTACCTTCGAGGACAGTGTCTCCGAACAAGTATTTATGTGAGATAACTTGCAATCAGAATTTTTGATCCCCACGAAGGAGATCTTCTACCAATTTTCCAAGCAAAGCCACATTATTCTTGTGAGTAATTCTAATGCCAAGACCCCCATCCTCTTTAGGACAAGCAATTTCATTCCAAGGGACTAAATTCCAACTTCGAGTACTATTGTCCTTAGCCCAAATGCACCGCCTAATGCTTTTATCAATATAATCACATATGGAGTTAGGAAGCGAAAGGGCCTCCATAGCATAAATCGGAAGAGAGGAGACAACCGATTTAGCCAAGCACAGTTTAGCAGATCTATTTAACAACTTATTCTTCCAAGAGGCCAATCGAGTATTTACTTTATCAATGATAGGTGCAAAGTTTTCCCGTGTCACTCTACCCTTCAAGATTGGCAACCCAATGTACTTCCCCAAGTTACTAGCTCTAGTGATCCCCAAGATGCTAGAAAGCTCATGCTGCAATGTGTTGTCCATATTAGTAGAACAAAACATTCTGGATTTCTCAAGGTTAATTTTCATCCTAGAAGCATCACAAAAATCCTTAAGAGTATATGCAACAAGCTTAATATGCGCCTTGTTACCTTGGCAAAAGAGTAAGACATCATCCGCAAAGAAAAGATGTGAAATGCCAATACCTTCATTTGTAATTCGTACCGGCTTCCAAGCACCCTCTCATACCAGCTTCTGAATCTGAATGGCTAGATGCTCCATACATAGAACGAAAAGATAAGGGGACAATGGGTCTCCTTGGCGAAGTATTATTTGTGGCTTGAACGGTGCTAGTTTAGTTCCATTCCACGAGATGGATATACTAGCCTCTTGAACGCCCCACTCATCATTAAGTACCCGAATAGCGGAACATTAAAAATCTCACCCCATCCCGTCATCGTCGATGGAGGACCCAATTGTGGGTTATTCGGAGTGCGGTCATTGTCAAAGATAATCTCCCCAAGGTGATTGGTGAGAGTGACTCGGTGGAGGCTAATACTATTCTTTCCTAGGAGTTGGTCAGGTTCATCCATCGGAGTATCCCGACTCATATTGAGGTGGAGTTCCTGAGTACACCCATGTAAAGCTAATGTCGTGATTGGTTGTTTAGCTAGGAGCGTGCATGTGTAAATTTTGGTATTTAGATTTGCACCTCCCTCTTACAAAATGTCGTAGTCTTTTGTATCAAGACACTATTGAGGCTTTGTTCTCCCTCAGTGCTCTTGCATTGTAGTGTTTTTTTGTTTTTCGGGGCCAAGCTCCTCCACTTCACAAAAAAAAGAATGAATAATTAAAAAAGACAAAAATCTATCTATTATATTATATAAAAGAAGGTTTTTTTTTTTCTAGAACCTTCCGCCACGTGTCATTCACATGCTCTTCCATTTTCCCTCCCATTTTTTCAAAGTTTTAAAAGGAAACATTTTATTTATTTTTGATATTATTGATTATTGATGAATTTATGCAGAAATCAATATGAATATATTATGACACGAGTATTTTAATTTTTAAATGTGTAATATAAACCTAATTCATATCATCACATTAAAAGTTTCACTAAATTTATTTTCTTATTATTGTAAGTAAATTTACTTTTGATAGAGAAATACTAGTTATATTATATAAAAGAAGTTTTTTTTTTTTTTTTCTAGAAGCTTCTGCCACACGTTATTATCTTGTTCTTCCATCTTCCCTCCGATTTTTCAAGGCTTTAAATAGAAATAGTTTATTGATTTTTTATATTATTGATTAATTTATGCAAAAATCAATATGAATATATTACGGAACCGGTATTTTAATTTTTAAATGTGTAATTAAACCTAACTCATATCATCATATTAAAAGTTCCACTAAATTTATTTTCTTATTATTGTAAGTAATTTTACTTTTAATAGAAAACATTATTAAAAATTAAAAATTACATATTCATAATATTTAATTAATATATGTAACTTATGTGCTCCCGTACCAGGTACAGGTATTTATACTAGTATAAGATAAAAGAATGTCTAAATGCTTATTAAAAAACAGAATATCTAAATTGTTGTAGAAGTAAACTAGATATTGTCTAGAAATAAAAAAAAACCTAATAAATATATATGTTATCTCGAGCTAAATTTTCAAATCCAAAAAAAAGATAACAATTAAAAAAAGAAAAGAAGATAAGATAAGAGAATATCTAAATGCTTATAAAAAAAAAAAAAAGAGAGAGTAGATATTGTCTAGAAATAAAAAATAACCTAATAAATATATGTTCTGTGGAGCTGAATCCTCAAATCTTGATTCAGCAAATTTTCACAACAAAAAAAAAAAATCTTGATTCAGCTATGGCACTCCTCCTCTTTCGGCTGAGAAGAAGCCCTTTTCTGCTTCGCCGCTTCTGTTCGACCTTCAACTTCAACTCCAACTCCAGCAGCGTCGTCGATGGCGGCCCCAATTCCAACTGTACCCTTCCCCGACGAGTAGGTATAATGAAACCCTCATCGGAAAAGTGGAAGCAGTTATCTGTGAGTTTATTGAGTTTCAGGGATAGATGCGCTATTGATGCTCGACTCTTATCGGAGAAGATCAATTCCAGACAAGCTTTTATAAATGAGACAATCAAGAATCTCGAGAATCTCTCCAACCCCAACTTGCCTCCGGAAATCATCTCTTGGAACTTAAACAGGTTGGATAGGTTGGTAAAGTTGAAGGATATACTGGTGATGGAAGATGAGATGTCAGCGGAGTTGGCCAATTCCAGACTAACTCGTCTCCAAGAGGTAATCATGTCCTGTTCCGATGATGATGAGGAGGAGCGGCTGCAAAACAAGTCTATTGAATTGTATAAGCATGAGCGGTGGAGTAAATATATCGAACTCAAGAGGTTGAGGAGGATGGAGTTAAGCTACAACTCCAACCCCACCTTGCTGTGTCAGACGTTGAAAGTCTTGTGTCTCAAGCTCAACACCTTCAATAGGGTCATGAGGTTGAAGGAGATGGTGACCAACAACCACTCTGGACTTACTTCCTTCCTTGTTCATGTCATCTTCAACACCTTCTCCCAAGAGACCTCCCAGCCCCCTCCCCTTGACGAGGGCTGGCGCAACACATGGAATGAATTACATGACAAGTGGAATGAATTATATCAGACACTCATCAGGTTGAGTTCGACGGAGGAGATGGAGATTCAGGTGCCCACCTCCATCTTGTGTCAGAGGCTGAACCACTTAAATAGGTTGATGAGGTTGAAGGACATGCTGGTGAAGGAAGATGAATTGTCAGCAGTGTTGACCAACTCCAGACTAACTTCTCTCCAAGAAATCATCAACAACTTCTCCCAGGTTGATGATGAGGGGCCCCTAAACAAGTGGAATGAATTAAATCAGAGACTCGCTTGGTTGCACTCTATGGAGGCCCAAGATTCTCATTTGCTAGCCATGAGGTCCAACAGTGAGCTAGCTTCCTTGGAGGGTTATAGAATGAGGAAACAGCCGCGGCCCCCGTCCCAGAATTTCGGAATTGTGGGCAACTGCTGGATCAAGCCACCATTGCAGTTGATGCAAACTGCATGTGCTCCTCTCCCAGAGCATCACAAACCTCTCTGAGTTTTGCTGCCTGCGGATTCCCTAATATTTTTATAAGTTGAACTACCCAAATCTGAGTAGAATTTCATTCTTTATCATCTTATGAATAGGGGCAAGTTTAGTTTAATGCTTTGATGTTTATTGCCTTTTGTGCCCTCCCTGAATGTTGAGTGGCTGCATCTTGTTTTCTCTCTATCTATTTATTTTGACTACTATTTTGCCTATCATTTTCCTTCTGTCTATGTGTGCCCTTTCTTTCTTCTCATTTCGTCTTCATATGATAATTATGCACTTGTACAATAGAAGATAAATAGGACCACTTAATCAACTAGTTGAATGAAATTGCATTGTCCTTGCACAAGTCATCAGCATTCCAAGAGCACACTACCGTACCTTCTATAGTTGTAGTTCATATCTTAAACCATGCATTTTCACAATCATTTTCCTTACTGGTTGGTGTGCTAGAAATTCTAAATTGATTCCACATGTTTAAGATTTACACAGACTTGGTACTTTGTTTAGATGATGAACATATTATTTAGATGACTTATTCACTGGCCCGGACCGGACACCAACTATCTTTCAGTATTAATCACCTCCTCCTAAAAGACATGTTTAGCAAAACTCTCGAGAAGACATTCAAAATGAGATAGTGATCTTGCTGAGTCTTCATTTTTATAGGAAACATTTCTTTACCGTTTGTATGACATGTGATGTGATTAATATTTTGTGGATTGATTGTGTTTCATGATCCCTGAAATTAAACATGTAGTTTTCATATGTGTCAATCGAAGTTATTGTTTACTTCAAGTATTCTGGATGATTATTAGTTAAGGTCCCTTCCATAAGAGTAATTGCTGAAATCTAGGCTTTCATGGTAGTACAAGAAATCTTGGCCTATTAATCTCAATGTTTTTCAAACTTTGTCAAGTATAGTTGAGCTCCGCCGCCTCCAGAGGCAATTCCCGGCGAAGTTTCTGGCAAACCTCCGTGAAAACCTAGATGCTTGACCACAAGTGGGGAATGGAGAAAGGTCTCGGCTTATGCCCTGGTGCTAGTCGTGCTGATCCAGATTCTGGTGATGCCCTCTCTTCCCGTCTCATCTCATGCAATCCACATCAACCCAATTTTCCAGATCCAGATAAAGTCGTGTGGGAATGGGTTCTAGGTGCTCCTAAGGTTGGTTTTTCTTTGTTATTTGCAAGGTGTTGACTGGTTTTAATTTGTGCTACCTCTTCATATTTATTTACCTTTTGTTGCATATGCATCTACTTCAGGGAACATGGGTTTGTTTCAATGGGAGTGTGTTCTGATGGATCTTATGGTATCCAACATGGTCTCATTTACTATTTTCCAGTTACATGTGAGAAAGGCGTATGGAATATTGTACCAGGTACATTTTTTACTTTGTATTATGTAGCTAAGATTTGAATTTCTCTCTAGATTTTTAGCAAGTGCCAAATGATTTCTAAAGTTTAATATCAATTGATCGAATTGATGTAAAAACACTTTCATCTCAATTCTTGTGCAGGGGCCTCCAATGATGGATGATTCCAAGGAAGAGGAACCGAGGAGTGAAAAGGAAAGTGAAGTAATAGCTGAAACAAATGAGAAGTTATCATTAATATTGGATTTGGGGGAAGGTGGTGGTGGTGAGTTTGGTTGATGGTGGATATGATGGTAGTTTGGCTGAAAGGGATAGGTCTATGTTCTTGTTTGCTGGGTTGTTCTTGGTTGGCTGAGTTTCCATATAAAGATGATGAAGATTCTTAATTGAGTTTTTTAATTTTTTTAAAAAACCATGAATTGTTCTTGGTTGTTTACTTTGTATGATGAAGATTCTTACTCATAAACAAGTTTTTTGCTTTATTTTGTGACCCATGTATATGTAATCTTTGTATTGATGACATTAGGCACAGTGATTTTTAACCCGATCAAATTTCAAATATCTAATGAAGATGATGTATGAAGATGAAGGTACATACGTGTTGTGCACTTCATCTATGGTTCCTCTTGCATTTTTCCTCTATAAAAAGGCTTCATCTCCATTTTTTTCTTGCTCATCGGCCCCTTTGCCCCGCCCTCCCTCACTGCCGGAGACATCCGTGGCACCATAGTCCCTTTTGTTGGATATTAGAGTAAAAATTGTTGTGCCGTGGCAAGCCACTGTCACTGTCCTGAAGCAAAATTTCGGCGGATTTCGGTGCAAATCTCAATTGCCGGTTTTGCTCCCAAGGTTAAAACAACTGCGATCTGACTCGTGCATTCGAGATAAAAACGCGATGGAGCCTTCATAAAATATTACCCAAAAAATTAAGAAATAGAATCAAGAAGAGCAATCCAAGAAATGAGAAAACACCTTTTTTCTTTCACGTTTCTTCACCCATCTCCAGGTTCCCATCATAAGCAAAACAAAGGAGGATATATAATCAAAAGCATTAACTCTCATAGTTAATACTCATAATACTAATTAAAGGCCATTAATACCATTGATTCCTTTTGCTGTTACATATTCACACGTTGACTTGGTGCTATATCATCAATTTAGGAAGATTGATAGTGAAAATCCATGTAAGTAAATGAGCAAAAATCAAAGTTTAATAAATTTGATTTTCATTATTTCACACATTTCCCCGATGTAAACCCCACCGACGCCGAAGACAACCAGAAGACTACCCCACAGCGGTGGTCTAGGTCCCGCAGATCGGAGGAACTTACCACTCCCCTGGCCCCGCGGACGACATAGATTATGGCAACTTTTTGTGTTTTATGGCATTTTTTTCCAATTACGGAACTACCCCTGGATTTCGAAAGGGATTTTAAAATCATTAAATAAAGATTATGGCAACTTTTCAATTTGCATTCACGAAAACAGTATGCGTGATTGAGGTCTATGTTTTGCAAGCCTCCAATCACAACCTACAAAATAAGTCTCATGCATTCATGAAAGCGATGAAAGAAGCATAAATAATAAGACTGTGTATGTAAGGGCAATTTAATGTGTACTGATGCAGTTAAACGTTATGCTTAGCTGCAAATTGTAAAGCTGGCGGATTTTTCTAGATATTTTCTCATGTTTTTCAAGATTGATAATTGATAACATGTTTTTCTAATATCATCTGATGGAGCTGATGTTTGAGAAATTGATACGAAATAGCTGAATTATCATTTGGTGAATTGGGAGTTATATTTGTTCAAATGTATCTTTTTTGTAGAACTATACATTGATTTTTTGCCAATGCCTCCCTCTACCTCTTTTCATTGAACTTCCTAAGGTACATGTTAGAGGCATATATTGCAGTTGAACTTATTTAGTATTACCTGTTTGTTGTTGGAGCTGAGTATGTTTGTCTCAAAATTTTGAATTACCTAAGTGGCTATTTCAGGTTGTTCTCCTCAAACCAGCAGAAGGTAAAGTAGCTTCTAGAGATTTGGCTTACAAACATTATAGTTAAGATTTTGCTTTCCTTTTGATCATAATTAGTTGGTTTCTTGAGCCCTTAAAATATTTTACAACTAGTAAGTATCTCGTGCAATGCACAGGTAATAAATATATCAAAAAATATAATAAAATATTTTAATAAGTATTAGTATTTTTTGTTTATAAAATTATAATTCTATAATAAAATGATAAACTATGTTTTGAATATACATAATTAATATTAATTTTATATTATAATAATAATATTCATATAAAAGAAAAAGTATAAAATATTTAATTATTTTAATATGAAAGAGATTTGTTAGTGTGATATGTGGCGACCCGACTTACCCCTTTCCCGTACACAGAGACATTTGATAAATAAGACATTTTCTTAATTACAAATTTGCATAACTAAAAGATTTTCATCAAACACTTTAACATTAAACAAGATAATTATACATATGCATCATTAAGTTATTTCACATTACACATAAAGGTAGAACCCTAGCAAAACAACACCTGTAAGGGAAGGGAGTGAACCGAACCTCACATGCCAGTTACGACGAGCTGATAAAAGGTTCATGACCCTTAACTATCTTACAAACTACTAACAGTCAGCTCTCCATCTAAACGCCATATATCTACATCAACAAAAATTGGCTGCTTCTGCTAGTAGCCCCTCAGCTCGACGCTTCGTACCCGCTTCTCAGCGTTCCTTCGCTATCCTCTCATAATCCACTACTAATGAGCAGAGAGAAATAAGAAACAACAAACAACAGAGGGTGAGAAGTTTTCAACACAATCAAGAAGAGAATAGCATGATATAAATGAGTTTCTCACAGAATCAACAACAACAAGTATATTATGCAACATGTTTTCCTAGATTCAACATTGACTCCTCTACATGTTATGTATTTTGGGCCCATGCGGGTCATTCGACTTTTCCATCGCGAGCCTAGTCACTCCGCAGGCCCCCTGATGATCATCATGTCGGTCAAGAAGTGGCGTAGTTGTTGTCGTGCACCGTTCCCGACGGCTTTCTGAGTTGGCGGGAAAAGTCGTATGACCCGCATGGGCCCACATGCATATCATGTAGAAGAGTCGATATGGAATTTAGGGAAACATGTTGCATTGCATATTCCTTGGTGTTGATTGTGTGTGAAGCTCATTTATATCATGTTATTCTCCAGCATGATTGTGTTGAATAGCTTCTCACCCCTCTCTTGTTTGTTGTCTCTTTAACCCCTTCGCTCATTAGTGGTTGACTACGAGAAGGCGGAGAAGGAGCGCTGAGAAGCGTTGGGCAATGCGATGTTCGAGCGGAGAAACTACTGACAGAAGCAGCCATTTTGTGGATGCAGACGGATGTCGCTTAGTTAGAAAGTTGACTGTTAGTAGGTTGCGATGTTCGAACGATCACGATATTTTTTAAATATTACTAAACTATTAATTAGAATATTAGCCACTAGTTCATTTGAAGATCATCAACTTCAATCGCATTTTTCTCCCTCGTCTGAGCTCTGTTTGACAAACCACGACCAGCGTCGTACTCCTGGGAGATAAGATAACTATAATCCACCGCCATTTCACCTCCGGCGAAGGCCGCCGCCGCGAGCACCGCCGCAGGATAGTCTTTTCCGGCGAGCTCATATTCAAATTTTCCAGAACTTCAATTCTAAGGTTTATGGGCTCCCCGATACTGTTCTTATACTTATTTAGATGACTTTCAACATGAAAAACATTGTTTTAAGGCCTTGAAGCATGAATTTCGAAGTAGAGAAGTGTACCGCACAAAATTTGGCTAAGAGCAGGCCGACTTTGATGAGAAGGCAGGCCGATCTACAATTACTCAAGGTCGGTCGATCTACAATCCAGCCCTGGAAACGCACTTCTTCAATGATGTCCATCTGGTTAGCAGAAAAGTTATTGAAATCCACTCGCAACTCTCTAAGAACTAGAAGATCACAAGCAGGGATACTGCAATGGATGGAAGAAGGCCTCTTGAGAATGTGTTCTGGATTTAGCACAAAATCAATAGCCTCCTTTGCTTGAGGAGAGGCTGCAGAGATGAGAGCCTGAGAGGCGGAGTCAACTTGAGATCCCTCTTGTTGAGCCATGTAGGCGTTGAAGAATTTTACAAGTTCTTCTTGATTAGTATTCATTTAGTGAAGGATGAAGGAAGAGGATGATGAATAGGAGTTTTGGTTGCAGAGAATAAGTGAGAGAGAGTTTGGAGAGAGAAAGACAAAAACTCTTGAGATTTTGAATTTTGAAATGTGTGGTAGTGGGAGAGAACGTGAGGATTGATAAGGTGTAAAAATAACTTTTGAAGTTACCAAAAAAATTAATGACCGTTCAATTAATAGTGAATAATTATGGGTAATTAATTTTTGGAGCAATTCCAAGAATTGTAATGATTAACATCAAATCACACGTGGGTGATGGCTGCTCAAGTTACCTTGGGAAGGTAACTTGTCACTTTAATGTCAGTTAGTGGGATTTTCATCAGTCAACTTCTGATGAGAAACCTTTCACATGACCAAGTCATCTTCTGATGAAGACAACTTCTGATCAAAGTTATTTCTGATCAACAGTTACTGATCAAAATAATTTCTGATCAGTCATACGAATGGCGCCACAATCATATATTGAAGAGCTCATACAAATAGCATCTGAAGCCTTTTAAAGTGCGTTTCCAACGCATTTTTAAAGTGCGAGCGAAAATTTTAAAAAGGGTACTTTTGATTTTTTTTTTTAATTTTGGTGTGGTGTCCGAAGAAATGAGGGTGGTGTCTTTAACAATTCCCTCACTTTAATTACTAGGGATACCACACTAAAAATAATAAAAATATTAAAATGTCCTAACTTAATATTTACTTTCTTATATTACCCCTATTACACCACACTTCCATTTCAAATAAGGCTTAATTGCACTTTTGGTCCCTCACCTTTCGCACTTGTGCGAGAATGGTCCTTAAAGTAAGAAAATTACAAAAATCATCCCTGACGTTTACACATGTTTGCACTTTTGGTTTTCCATCCAATTTTGTTAATAAATTAACGGAATATTCCATAAAATTAATTTAAAAAATTAATTATAATTATAATTAAGAGGAACCCAGAAAAATTCATATCTTCATCCCATTCACCAGATCTTCTTCTCTCAATCTCATTCACCACACCACCCCAACCCTAGCTGCCACCACCCCCAACCCTAGCCGCCATCACCACCAACCTCACCCTAGCCTCCACCACCACCAACATGAACTAAACCCTAATCTCTCTCTCAAAACAGTAGCTTCAAACATATCATTTTGCTATGCTAAAGAGGAAACAGAGACCTCAACATGATGTGGTAGTCATCAAATGCTTGTGGGAGCAACTCGTCCATGATCAAGGATTGGCAGAACGCATCAACGGCCTGAAGCTCGTTGACGTCTCTGACATCTTTGATGGAAACAGAGCTGACGCGGCCGAATCGATTGAGGGGGCCAGACATTGTTGCGAAGGAGTTCAATTGGGATCCGTCAGAGTCAGAAACTCTATGAATTGAAGCGATGGATTCAATTGGGGTTGAAAGTCAGAAACCCTAAGAATTGCAGCGATGGATTCTAGTGGGGTTGCAGCGATGGATCAATTGAAGAGGATGTGTTTGAGCCTGAAGGGAGTGAGGCAGGTTGATAAAGGGTGGAGCTTTTCCCAGTGAGAGTGAATCAGGTGGAGCTGTTGCATTTCCAGGTGTTGTGTTGCTCTAGAGGAAAGGAAGAAGATGAAGGAGAAGAGCTGTTTTTAGGGATGACGTTCAAGCAAATAAAGTTGGATCCTGAGCTGGTGAAACAAGCCAAAGCAATGGTAAAGAGGGAATATCATAAAGATTTTGTAGTGGATGAGGATGGCAAGTGGGTTTTGCAGGGATGGAAAGGGCGTATTCTGAATGCTTTTTCTGCTTGGGTTCCTGCTTAAGCAATATCCAAAATGTGTTTAGTATAACTTGTAGTCTTGTAATGTAGTAGTAGGTGTGTTGAAAAAAATGCAATAAACTTCTCCTTTTCTATTTTTCTTTCTTCATTGGAGTTTATATTTCAATTTTCAGGTATTGATGTTCACTTCACTTCCTAGCTGGCATAGCATGAGAAAACCCATTTTTTTAAGCACAAGTTTACTAATGACTATCAAAAATAACAAAAGTACAATAAGAAAATGAACACCAGTATGGAAACCAGAATTAGGAAACAACTGGGTTACATGATTACATCAAGGGAACAAAAAAGCAGCAATATCTGGCTAAAACTAATAGACAGTACTCTCTTGAAAGTAACAGATTGTATAAGCATACCCTCATTGATGTGCCATGCTTTGTTGTGTCTTCTGTGAGAAACAAGTCAGCACTTACTGTCTAATTCTCACTTCTGCACTGTAAATTGTATTACCTCTGATGACAACTGATGTGAGTTGGATTTTTGGTGTTTTTGTTTTCATGAAGTGGAAGAAGATGGTTGATTGGGTGATGGTGCCTTTTTCATTTTTTCTGTTTTTTTTCTTCTGGGAATTTTGTTTGAAGATGGTGAAGAATGGATGAAGATGGTTGAAGATGATGAATAATTGATTAAAGTTCTGGGTTTTTATTTTTAATTTTTTTTAAAATCTGAAAAATGTTAAAATTTGGATGGAAGTGGATGGAAAACCTGAAATGCAAACGTCTGTATAGGTGAGGGACAAAAAAAGTAATTTTCTTACTTTAAGGACCATTCTCTCACAAGTGTGAAAGGTGAGGGTCCAAAAGTGCAATTAAGCCTTCAAATAAATTAACTTTCCTCTCCCACCACACATTCACCTTCTTCCCCCACTACTTCCATCTTCTCCTTCAACTGCTACTCATTGCATTGTGCATGCAACTAATGCTCTATTCTTCTTCTTCTTCCTATCCATGCTCCCTTCATCGTCGCTGCTGCTGCTTGTGGTTCTAGTTCTGCCGCGAACATCAATTGTTCCAACGCCGGACATGAACTGATAAGATGAAACTGTCGTATAATTTCCATCAGGGGTCGCTTTCCATTGAATTCTGTCAGGACCAGCATTCTCGGATGGCACCTTAACATGCAAAATAGCATTGCTAATATCTGGCGGCAGCGAGGTATAAAGAACATCAAGATTCCAGCTTCTGTTGACACATATGTTAGCCACCCTTAATTGAATATCTGAAATGTGATCAAAAGGAACTTTATGACATAGCTTCCCTGTACCCAACCAGTTTTGATACCAAATGGAGGAGTCTCCTATGCCGAGATGAGGACCAAATCCTTGAGCCAATTGATCCTTCACTTTCATTATCCCACGCCATATATATGAATCACCTTTGTTAAAGGTACCTTCGAGGACAGTGTCTCCGAACAAGTATTTATGTGAGATAACTTGCAATCAGAATTTTTGATCCCCACGAAGGAGATCTTCTACCAATTTTCCAAGCAAAGCCACATTATTCTTGTGAGTAATTCTAATGCCAAGACCCCCATCCTCTTTAGGACAAGCAATTTCATTCCAAGGGACTAAATTCCAACTTCGAGTACTATTGTCCTTAGCCCAAATGCACCGCCTAATGCTTTTATCAATATAATCACATATGGAGTTAGGAAGCGAAAGGGCCTCCATAGCATAAATCGGAAGAGAGGAGACAACCGATTTAGCCAAGCACAGTTTAGCAGATCTATTTAACAACTTATTCTTCCAAGAGGCCAATCGAGTATTTACTTTATCAATGATAGGTGCAAAGTTTTCCCGTGTCACTCTACCCTTCAAGATTGGCAACCCAATGTACTTCCCCAAGTTACTAGCTCTAGTGATCCCCAAGATGCTAGAAAGCTCATGCTGCAATGTGTTGTCCATATTAGTAGAACAAAACATTCTGGATTTCTCAAGGTTAATTTTCATCCTAGAAGCATCACAAAAATCCTTAAGAGTATATGCAACAAGCTTAATATGCGCCTTGTTACCTTGGCAAAAGAGTAAGACATCATCCGCAAAGAAAAGATGTGAAATGCCAATACCTTCATTTGTAATTCGTACCGGCTTCCAAGCACCCTCTCATACCAGCTTCTGAATCTGAATGGCTAGATGCTCCATACATAGAACGAAAAGATAAGGGGACAATGGGTCTCCTTGGCGAAGTATTATTTGTGGCTTGAACGGTGCTAGTTTAGTTCCATTCCACGAGATGGATATACTAGCCTCTTGAACGCCCCACTCATCATTAAGTACCCGAATAGCGGAACATTAAAAATCTCACCCCATCCCGTCATCGTCGATGGAGGACCCAATTGTGGGTTATTCGGAGTGCGGTCATTGTCAAAGATAATCTCCCCAAGGTGATTGGTGAGAGTGACTCGGTGGAGGCTAATACTATTCTTTCCTAGGAGTTGGTCAGGTTCATCCATCGGAGTATCCCGACTCATATTGAGGTGGAGTTCCTGAGTACACCCATGTAAAGCTAATGTCGTGATTGGTTGTTTAGCTAGGAGCGTGCATGTGTAAATTTTGGTATTTAGATTTGCACCTCCCTCTTACAAAATGTCGTAGTCTTTTGTATCAAGACACTATTGAGGCTTTGTTCTCCCTCAGTGCTCTTGCATTGTAGTGTTTTTTTTGTTTTTCGGGGCCAAGCTCCTCCACTTCACAAAAAAAAGAATGAATAATTAAAAAAGACAAAAATCTATCTATTATATTATATAAAAGAAGGTTTTTTTTTTCTAGAACCTTCCGCCACGTGTCATTCACATGCTCTTCCATTTTCCCTCCCATTTTTTCAAAGTTTTAAAAGGAAACATTTTATTTATTTTTGATATTATTGATTATTGATGAATTTATGCAGAAATCAATATGAATATATTATGACACGAGTATTTTAATTTTTAAATGTGTAATATAAACCTAATTCATATCATCACATTAAAAGTTTCACTAAATTTATTTTCTTATTATTGTAAGTAAATTTACTTTTGATAGAGAAATACTAGTTATATTATATAAAAGAAGTTTTTTTTTTTTTTTTCTAGAAGCTTCTGCCACACGTTATTATCTTGTTCTTCCATCTTCCCTCCGATTTTTCAAGGCTTTAAATAGAAATAGTTTATTGATTTTTTATATTATTGATTAATTTATGCAAAAATCAATATGAATATATTACGGAACCGGTATTTTAATTTTTAAATGTGTAATTAAACCTAACTCATATCATCATATTAAAAGTTCCACTAAATTTATTTTCTTATTATTGTAAGTAATTTTACTTTTAATAGAAAACATTATTAAAAATTAAAAATTACATATTCATAATATTTAATTAATATATGTAACTTATGTGCTCCCGTACCAGGTACAGGTATTTATACTAGTATAAGATAAAAGAATGTCTAAATGCTTATTAAAAAACAGAATATCTAAATTGTTGTAGAAGTAAACTAGATATTGTCTAGAAATAAAAAAAAACCTAATAAATATATATGTTATCTCGAGCTAAATTTTCAAATCCAAAAAAAAGATAACAATTAAAAAAAGAAAAGAAGATAAGATAAGAGAATATCTAAATGCTTATAAAAAAAAAAAAAGAGAGAGTAGATATTGTCTAGAAATAAAAAATAACCTAATAAATATATGTTCTGTGGAGCTGAATCCTCAAATCTTGATTCAGCAAATTTTCACAAAAAAAAAAAAATCTTGATTCAGCTATGGCACTCCTCCTCTTTCGGCTGAGAAGAAGCCCTTTTCTGCTTCGCCGCTTCTGTTCGACCTTCAACTTCAACTCCAACTCCAGCAGCGTCGTCGATGGCGGCCCCAATTCCAACTGTACCCTTCCCCGACGAGTAGGTATAATGAAACCCTCATCGGAAAAGTGGAAGCAGTTATCTGTGAGTTTATTGAGTTTCAGGGATAGATGCGCTATTGATGCTCGACTCTTATCGGAGAAGATCAATTCCAGACAAGCTTTTATAAATGAGACAATCAAGAATCTCGAGAATCTCTCCAACCCCAACTTGCCTCCGGAAATCATCTCTTGGAACTTAAACAGGTTGGATAGGTTGGTAAAGTTGAAGGATATACTGGTGATGGAAGATGAGATGTCAGCGGAGTTGGCCAATTCCAGACTAACTCGTCTCCAAGAGGTAATCATGTCCTGTTCCGATGATGATGAGGAGGAGCGGCTGCAAAACAAGTCTATTGAATTGTATAAGCATGAGCGGTGGAGTAAATATATCGAACTCAAGAGGTTGAGGAGGATGGAGTTAAGCTACAACTCCAACCCCACCTTGCTGTGTCAGACGTTGAAAGTCTTGTGTCTCAAGCTCAACACCTTCAATAGGGTCATGAGGTTGAAGGAGATGGTGACCAACAACCACTCTGGACTTACTTCCTTCCTTGTTCATGTCATCTTCAACACCTTCTCCCAAGAGACCTCCCAGCCCCCTCCCCTTGACGAGGGCTGGCGCAACACATGGAATGAATTACATGACAAGTGGAATGAATTATATCAGACACTCATCAGGTTGAGTTCGACGGAGGAGATGGAGATTCAGGTGCCCACCTCCATCTTGTGTCAGAGGCTGAACCACTTAAATAGGTTGATGAGGTTGAAGGACATGCTGGTGAAGGAAGATGAATTGTCAGCAGTGTTGACCAACTCCAGACTAACTTCTCTCCAAGAAATCATCAACAACTTCTCCCAGGTTGATGATGAGGGGCCCCTAAACAAGTGGAATGAATTAAATCAGAGACTCGCTTGGTTGCACTCTATGGAGGCCCAAGATTCTCATTTGCTAGCCATGAGGTCCAACAGTGAGCTAGCTTCCTTGGAGGGTTATAGAATGAGGAAACAGCCGCGGCCCCCGTCCCAGAATTTCGGAATTGTGGGCAACTGCTGGATCAAGCCACCATTGCAGTTGATGCAAACTGCATGTGCTCCTCTCCCAGAGCATCACAAACCTCTCTGAGTTTTGCTGCCTGCGGATTCCCTAATATTTTTATAAGTTGAACTACCCAAATCTGAGTAGAATTTCATTCTTTATCATCTTATGAATAGGGGCAAGTTTAGTTTAATGCTTTGATGTTTATTGCCTTTTGTGCCCTCCCTGAATGTTGAGTGGCTGCATCTTGTTTTCTCTCTATCTATTTATTTTGACTACTATTTTGCCTATCATTTTCCTTCTGTCTATGTGTGCCCTTTCTTTCTTCTCATTTCGTCTTCATATGATAATTATGCACTTGTACAATAGAAGATAAATAGGACCACTTAATCAACTAGTTGAATGAAATTGCATTGTCCTTGCACAAGTCATCAGCATTCCAAGAGCACACTACCGTACCTTCTATAGTTGTAGTTCATATCTTAAACCATGCATTTTCACAATCATTTTCCTTACTGGTTGGTGTGCTAGAAATTCTAAATTGATTCCACATGTTTAAGATTTACACAGACTTGGTACTTTGTTTAGATGATGAACATATTATTTAGATGACTTATTCACTGGCCCGGACCGGACACCAAGTATCTTTCAGTATTAATCACCTCCTCCTAAAAGACATGTTTAGCAAAACTCTCGAGAAGACATTCAAAATGAGATAGTGATCTTGCTGAGTCTTCATTTTTATAGGAAACATTTCTTTACCGTTTGTATGACATGTGATGTGATTAATATTTTGTGGATTGATTGTGTTTCATGATCCCTGAAATTAAACATGTAGTTTTCATATGTGTCAATCGAAGTTATTGTTTACTTCAAGTATTCTGGATGATTATTAGTTAAGGTCCCTTCCATAAGAGTAATTGCTGAAATCTAGGCTTTCATGGTAGCACAAGAAATCTTGGCCTATTAATCTCAATGTTTTTCAAACTTTGTCAAGTATAGTTGAGCTCCGCCGCCTCCAGAGGCAATTCCCGGCGAAGTTTCTGGCAAACCTCCGTGAAAACCTAGATGCTTGACCACAAGTGGGGAATGGAGAAAGGTCTCGGCTTATGCCCTGGTGCTAGTCGTGCTGATCCAGATTCTGGTGATGCCCTCTCTTCCCGTCTCATCTCATGCAATCCACATCAACCCAATTTTCCAGATCCAGATAAAGTCGTGTGGGAATGGGTTCTAGGTGCTCCTAAGGTTGGTTTTTCTTTGTTATTTGCAAGGTGTTGACTGGTTTTAATTTGTGCTACCTCTTCATATTTATTTACCTTTTGTTGCATATGCATCTACTTCAGGGAACATGGGTTTGTTTCAATGGGAGTGCGTTCTGATGGATCTTATGGTATCCAACATGGTCTCATTTACTATTTTCCAGTTACATGTGAGAAAGGCGTATGGAATATTGTACCAGGTACATTTTTTACTTTGTATTATGTAGCTAAGATTTGAATTTCTCTCTAGATTTTTAGCAAGTGCCAAATGATTTCTAAAGTTTAATATCAATTGATCGAATTGATGTAAAAACACTTTCATCTCAATTCTTGTGCAGGGGCCTCCAATGATGGATGATTCCAAGGAAGAGGAACCGAGGAGTGAAAAGGAAAGTGAAGTAATAGCTGAAACAAATGAGAAGTTATCATTAATATTGGATTTGGGGGAAGGTGGTGGTGGTGAGTTTGGTTGATGGTGGATATGATGGTAGTTTGGCTGAAAGGGATAGGTCTATGTTCTTGTTTGCTGGGTTGTTCTTGGTTGGCTGAGTTTCCATATAAAGATGATGAAGATTCTTAATTGAGTTTTTTAATTTTTTTAAAAAACCATGAATTGTTCTTGGTTGTTTACTTTGTATGATGAAGATTCTTACTCATAAACAAGTTTTTTGCTTTATTTTGTGACCCATGTATATGTAATCTTTGTATTGATGACATTAGGCACAGTGATTTTTAACCCGATCAAATTTCAAATATCTAATGAAGATGATGTATGAAGATGAAGGTACATACGTGTTGTGCACTTCATCTATGGTTCCTCTTGCATTTTTCCTCTATAAAAAGGCTTCATCTCCATTTTTTTCTTGCTCATCGGCCCCTTTGCCCCGCCCTCCCTCACTGCCGGAGACATCCCTGGCACCATCGTCCCTTTTGTTGGATATTAGAGTAAAAATTGTTGTGCCGTGGCAAGCCACTGTCACTGTCCTGAAGCAAAATTTTGGCGGATTTCGGTGCAAATCTCAATTGCCGGTTTTGCTCCCAAGGTTAAAACAACTGCGATCTGACTCGTGCATTCGAGATAAAAACGCGATGGAGCCTTCATAAAATATTACCCAAAAAATTAAGAAATAGAATCAAGAAGAGCAATCCAAGAAATGAGAAAACACCTTTTTTCTTTCACGTTTCTTCACCCATCTCCAGGTTCCCATCATAAGCAAAACAAAGGAGGATATATAATCAAAAGCATTAACTCTCATAGTTAATACTCATAATACTAATTAAAGGCCATTAATACCATTGATTCCTTTTGCTGTTACATATTCACACGTTGACTTGGTGCTATATCATCAATTTAGGAAGATTGATAGTGAAAATCCATGTAAGTAAATGAGCAAAAATCAAAGTTTAATAAATTTGATTTTCATTATTTCACACATTTCCCCGATGTAAACCCCACCGACGCCGAAGACAACCAGAAGACTACCCCACAGCGGTGGTCCAGGTCCCGCAGATCGGAGGAACTTACCACTCCCCTGGCCCCACGGACGACATAGATTATGGCAACTTTTTGTGTTTTATGGCATTTTTTTCCAATTACGGAACTACCCCTGGATTTTGAAAGGGATTTTAAAATCATTAAATAAAGATTATGGCAACTTTTCAATTTGCATTCACGAAAACAGTATGCGTGATTGAGGTCTATGTTTTGCAAGCCTCCAATCACAACCTACAAAATAAGTCTCATGCATTCATGAAAGCGATGAAAGAAGCATAAATAATAAGACTGTGTATGTAAGGGCAATTTAATGTGTACTGATGCAGTTAAACGTTATGCTTAGCTGCAAATTGTAAAGCTGGCGGATTTTTCTAGATATTTTCTCA